>NC_084735.1:16417192-16714692 GCF_033978785.1 Entelurus aequoreus | reverse complement strand
TGAAATGTGAGCAGAAGATGAGAATGTTACATGCTAGCAGGTATCGTACTGGTAAAAGCCAACTAGCAAGCATAGCTTTCCATCTGTAATCTATCAAATTAATGTATGTTTGAATCAGTCTTTCTTAATTATAGGACTGTGGCCAATTGTGGGGCTTCAAGCGCCCCCCAAAATATCTGTTTCTCAGCTGTGGTCTGTTTTAACCAAATTCATGCAATATTTTACTGCATGTAGTGACTTTCTCCTCTTTCTAAATGACTTTGCTATGGTTGATCCCGTAACCTAAAAGTTGGGAGAAGGCACTCTTTCTACCTGAGCCACCTGAGTACATACAGTACATTCAATTGATGCACTGTACTGTAAACTTCAACTAAAGCACAATTGTGGCAAATTTAAACACAACTTACTGAATACATTCTTAACCTAGTATTTAAAAAAAAGCAATGGTAGTAATTACAGCGTTCTAAAACATCTCACACACGTACAAACAGACACATCCACTGAAAGATGGTATGGAATGAAATACTTACTGAATGAGCCAACTGTGATGGATGGAAGCAAAAGGGTGGAGAGCAAAATGAGAGACATGATGAGCTTCTGATGCATGTGGATGTTAAATAATACATGATAGCAAAATGTGTACTGGCCTGTCGCAAAAAAACAGTCTAAAAACTTGATTGATACATGCATAAAATCAGAATTGCACCAAGAATAACATTGTGAATAGCGCCTTAGAACATTCAAAACAGTTTATTATTGTAAGTTTTTTTTAGGGACTGCAAGTCCCTTTGTAAAGGAATCCCAAAGGGAGTCCTTTGCAATTCTGATTTGTGTTTTAAAACTAGTTGCCACATATTATGATGTTGGTTGTTTTCTAAAAAATAACGGCAACAGAACAATTTAGTTTGCTTCAAAGCACAAATGTATGCATGTTTTATTACATGTGGTATTACATTTATTTTTAGTTCTACAGCTGTATGCAATGGTCCATGTCAAAGCAGCTGCTACTGCTACTTCATTTAGCAACAAAAGCACATTTGTTTCATGCATTTATTGCGTGTGTAAGAATACACATTAAAGGTGCAACGGTACGCCATTATCATGGTTTGCTATGTATCTCGGTTTTTAAGGTCACGATTCAGTTAATTTTTGGTACAGTAGGGGAACGCAATGCACGACACACAACATCTTAAACTTAAAGATTTTGAAAATACCTCGGGATATGAGTTTAATTGGTTTTGTGACACAGCTCGTACTTTGAACAACTCAATTATGAAACCGCTTTGCCCATTGAAATGAATTGAAACCGATTTCATTGGGGCTTGGCCCACCCAGAACAGCACCATTTTAATATGTAACATGCTTTAAAAAAATAAAAACCAACATTAAGATTTGAAATAATGTATCAAAAACAATACAATATAATGTACTACAAACTACTACAGTAGTTTTATGAAGTAATATACTAATAATGTACAGCATTTACCATGGGGAGTGGACTTCTACGTTACCCCTTACAGCTGCTTCTCCGTCAAACACACCATCTGCAGCTTATCCATATTTTCATGAATAGGTGTCTGCCATTTAGATAATATTTTAGCATCCTTAGCTAGCGTTATCCACTCATTCTGCTTGAGTATGGTGCTGACTAGCAGTGATGCCCTCCAACAGCTGCACCAACTTATCTAGCTACACACATGGTCATGTTTTTGCTGATTTATTTCTTTAATTCAATAAATCTCATCCACTTCTCAGCACTGTCCTTCACACTCACTTTCTTCTTTCAGTGGCTGGAAAAACAAAGCTATTTTGATCTCTAGCTATAAGCTAATGCTAGCGAGTAAAAGTGGATGTTTTGGTCAGCTCTTACGGGGTTCACTGTGATATTTGCTACACCAACTAGCGGTGGGTAGGCTTGTAACCCCCATTTTTGCTCGTAACCTTAAACATAACAATTAGCCGAATCGTATCCCAAAAAATTCAGAAGCTAGCGCACTCATATCCCAAGGTATCACTGTATTCGAAACATGAAAAACTGCCAACTGCTGGCTAGATAATACCAATTTAAAAAGAAAACACATGTCATAAATACAGTACACATATAATAAATATATAATACATACATTAATAAAGAACTTAATTATAATATAATATATAATAATAATATGTATACTTTCCCCACTGGGGGCCACATATAGAACAATCTAAACTGTTTGTACTTTTGTAGATTTACGATGTTAAAACCAAACCAATGCATGCTTAACTATCTGAACAAAACGTCCACATCTTAGGCTTGTGTTAATAGTGACGAAGCAAATCAACATCTAATATTATACCTCATTAATAATGAATTCATTTTAGTTTGAGAATATACAGAAGCTCAATAAAACAACTAGCTTTGGGCAAAAAATGGACACCCTTTTCTTTTAAAGAATATGTGACACAAACAAGTGCAACAGTAACCTTTAGACTTTTATGAAATTAATAATTCCAGCTTGAATCGACATTTGTCATCTGCAGCACACTGATTTTGTCTTATCCACCATTTACATAATTCAAAGGCTTGTTTACCGAGTAGATGTGTGATGTGAGGCACAGTGTGCCTGGCACACCTTCTGTCCTTAAATTTTAATTTGTACCTCGTGGGAAATTGGTGCGTCTCTCCCAAAGGTCCCGTACCAAAAACTCCAATTAGTAATAGATGTACTGTTA
Source organism: Entelurus aequoreus (assembly GCF_033978785.1). Taxonomy (NCBI): domain Eukaryota; kingdom Metazoa; phylum Chordata; class Actinopteri; order Syngnathiformes; family Syngnathidae; genus Entelurus; species Entelurus aequoreus. Next base: position 16,711,980 of record NC_084735.1, on the reverse strand, counting down.
CACCCTGAATAAACAAGAATAGCATGCATGTGGATGTAGTTTTATGGTTTTGTGTCGACAGGCATCATAGACATGCATAAAAACTGAAGGGCCTGTTCAAAGATTCAATTGTTCCAAAGTGCTTTAAAAATTCCCTTTTATCATCACTTCTCACCCGAGTGTGTGCGTCTCTTTAAGGGACTGACTTTATTTTAATGCAATTTCAATGCTTTTTGATCTCGTCACTCTCTCCAGAGGCATGACGAATTGAGACTTGAAAAGGAACTTAATGTCTCCTCATCTCTCATACAGTCACAGGGAGCTGTCTGTAACCGGCGGCAGAATACGGTCTGTTTTAACCATGGAGACACAATACGTCTTTTGGTGTAATATCTCCTGGCACACATTCTCAACATTTGATTACAGCATTCAACATAACTTAAATCCCTGTGAAGCATACTTACAAAATGGAACACTAACACAGTAGAAGTGTGGTGACTCAAATGTTAACGTGTTTGTGGCATCACAGCACAATAATCACTAAGTGCAAAAAAACCTCAGCCAAAAACATATTGAAATATCTTTCATTACATCCTGAAGAAACCCTTTTACCAACCATTGCTGTAATATTATTGTCATCGCTTTTACTTATTGTGTAATCTCGTCAGAGGTCTTTAAAAGGGGGTTCGCTAAGGAGTCTTGAAATATTTGTTTGATTTAGACATTTTTTTAATATTTTTTTTATATTTCCTCACTTTTTTCACAAATTTTAAATGGCTTTTAATACACGGTAACAGTAATCCAACACAATGAAGTTTAGAAATAATGCTGTCGCTTGAGATCAATAATAGCATGTTTAAAATACTGTAAAAACATAAATATAAAATTTGATTATATTCACTTTAGCTCGCGATTATTAATCAAATCGCCAGCTAGCTATTATGCGATTAGCAGTGCTAGCTGCTAGGTAGTAATCGATTAGTGATTAACGGCGCTATACTTTATTATATTTCAATTAGAGGTGATCGATTCTTCAATGCATCACTATTAGAATGTGGACGTTTCATGAATTGATGGGCAAATGTCCAATTATCAATTACTGACATATGTTAAATACAATAATACAGACAGTTCTGCGGCGTGAATTCTAATATTCTCTAAATGTTAGTTCTCGGTTTGGTTTTAACTTGCAATGGGAGAACCATTAGCTATCATTCTTTTAACGTTATGTGTCAGCTGGGTTAGCGCGGAGGAAGGAGGAGGGAAGAGGAGAGCACAAGCTATCTTAGCTGTGGCGCTAAGCTATATATGTGTGTGTGTGTGTGTGTGTGTGTGTGTGTGTGTGTGTGTGTGTGTGTGTGTGTGTGTGTGTGTGTGTGTGTGCTTACGAGTGCATTTACTACATTAGTAACTGTACCTTGTTTGCAAGATTCAATGCATCAATAATGCAAGATTCTTGCAAACAGCAAATACTTTCAAAATGTGCACTCAATTTTACTGTACATATTTTCACCAAGTTTTGAGCAAATCAATTACTTGCAGTTCTATAAAACATTTAAAAATGTTTCCTGTATGACATTCTGACTACTAAATTAGATTTGTACCCAAATATTGGGGTATTTTCATTAGCAAATGTTATTTATGCCAGCAGAGCAGTGACCGTCCGCTGGTGCTGCTGCGCCGATAGCTACATGCTAGCATGAATGCTAGCTACAGCCACAACAAGCAGAGGAAAACGCTAATATGGCAAAGTTTACTGATTCAATGTCGTCAACAAAAGCAGCAGAGTTAAGTTAAACATATACTGTATGCCTTTGCTAAACGGACAGCCACCACATGCAGAACATCTAACATCTGTGAAGAGCAAGTCCTGCAAGAAGATTCATATTACCACAGATGATCTGTCGTACCTTGACGAGGCACAATTACAGCAATGATAAAACAACTTTACTACACAAACAAGAGCATCAACTTGCAACTACAGACTGAATGTGACGGTATTTTGCTTCCTGGTGAACGTTGGACATCTGTAAGTAATCACAATGAGCCGGGGTCGCATTGAACCAAAAAAGACATCAGCATTGTCATCTGAAATAGTAAACAAGCTTGTTTGTTTAAACAACTGTTTAAACTAAATAAGAATAAATGGTGCACTGTCTTAAGTTGCTGATGAGTGACTACATTATCAATTAGTAACTGTACCTTGTTTGCAAGATTTTTGCAAAGTGCTAAGACTTTCAAAATGTGCACCTAATTTTTACTGTACATATTTTTACCAAGTTTTGAGCAAATCATTGACTTGCAGTTCAGTCAAATATTTAAAAAACTTTCCTGTATGACATTCTGACTACTAAATTGCATTTGTACCCAAATATTGGGGTATTTTCTTTAGCAAATTTTACTTATGCAAGCAAATAATAACCCATGACACACATATACATTATATATATATGTATGTATATACACATTTTTATATATATATATATATATATATATATATATATATATATATATATATATATATATATATATATATATATATATATATATATATATATATATATATATATATATATATTAATCACATGCCTTAACATGTTAAGGTTGACAGCCTTAATATTATGTATACATGGAGAATCGGGATGACTGGAAGCAACGATGGAAGGCTCGTCTGAGGACGACCTAGAGAGATCTATATATATATATATATATATATATATATATATATATATATATATATATATATATATATATATATATATATATATATATATATATATATATATATATATATATATATATATATATATATATATATACAGTATATATATATATATATATATATATATATATGTATATATGTATATATACATATATGTATATATGTATATATATATATATACCTATATATATATATATATACAGTATGTATATATACATATATATATATATATATACATATATATATATAGTTATATAAAAAACATCAGTGTGTGAATGTGTGTGTGTGAATGGGTGAATGTGGAAAATAGTGTCAAAGCGCTTTGAGTTCCTTAAAAAAAGGTAGAAAAGCGCTATACAAGTACAACCCATTTACCATATATATTTATATATATATATATAACTATATATATATATATACAGTATATATATACTATATATATATATATATATATATATATATATATATATATATATATATATATATATATATATATATATATATATATATATATATATATATATATATATATATATATATATATTAATCACATGCATTAACGTGTTAAGGTTGACAGCCCTAATATTATATATATATATATATATATATATATATATTAATCACATGCATTAACATGTTAAGGTTGACAGCCCTAATATTATGTATATATATATATATATATATATATATATATATATATATATATATATATATATATATATATATATATATATATATATATATATATATATATATATATATATATATATATATATATATATATATATATATATATATATATATATATATATATATATATATATATATATATATATATGTATGTATTAGGCCTGTCAACCTTCACGCGTTAATGCATGTGATTATTAAAAAATTATAATGAATGAAGATTAATCACTTCTGACAGCCCTAATATATCAGAGTAGCCCATATATATCAAAAGCATATAATTATATATATATATATATATGTATATATATATATATATAGATATATTAATATGAAATTTATAGTTGAAGAGATAACGCGGAAACTATAAATTTCAATAACGGCACTGGACACATTTTTTTAACAGGCGATTAACGCAAACACTTCCTTTTTGGCACTCGGACCATGTCGTGGCAGGGGGAACTTGGCTGCAGTTCACTTGCTACTGATGAGACACAGGTGAGCAAAAATGAACAAAATAAAGTCTATTTTATGGAAATATCAAGTTGAAAGCCATGGCAAGTTGCTCTTCCGACAAGAAAGGACTATTTTTCGCCGTGAGAAGAGGCAACATCCTTACAGCAAAGGCCTGCTGCGCGTGTCGTACAGAAGTGGGTGGTGCTTAACTTCCGTGTTCAGATTACGGTTAAGGTGCAGTGATAACATAACATAATTTTCTTCAGTTAACTCAAAATTAATTGCGATTAATCGCAGAAATATATAATTTTTCGGCATTAATAAGTGTACCCAAGACAGATCATTTTTAAGGTTTTTAATACCATGACTGGACAATTAATTTGCTTTAATGAAATGTTTTTAAATATTATGCTTAGCAGAAATAAATAAACACATTTTTAAAGAGAATTACAATTTTAAAAAATACCTGCAGTGTGTTGGTGTTTTGCCATTTTCTATTTTGTAGGAATACAGAATTTGTGTTCCTGCTTCAGAAGCATTTACATTTAGAGGGGAGGAGCTACACTTCCATGTTAAAATAGCAGTTTCACGCATTAATAACAATAAATGTGGATTGTTATGATCATGATTTGATCGTCAAAGATGTTAGGTAATATTTTTTCTACATGAATAAATGTTTCTAATACTCTATACTTAACATGTTATACAAGTTAGCAGTAGTAGTAGTAGTTTATTTTGAACATGTTAAAAACAAAGCAAAATAAAAAATTATGAAAAAAGGAAATAATCGTGATAATATTCCATAAAGGACAAAAATAGAAGCAAATATTTCACAATGAAAACACATAAAAAATGAAAACAATACATAATTGTTAGTTTTATTCATATCCAAAAAGGAGTGGGAAGAAGTGAAACTTATTTACTCCCACCCTTTATTTTATAAATCAAGTAACTAGCTTTCTTATCATCATTATAACTTTATACAATTATAAATTGACCGGTCTTATTACAATATATTATCAATAATCTTATACACACTTTACTCACTTTTCTTTGCCACATATTACAGTACATAAGTACAATAACTGATGGTTACACCAAACAATAACAAGTAAATAACTCCCCAAATAATTAGAATAATAATAATAATGTAAACACTTTGTGATTGTTAGAAACTCTCATTTTTGTACATATTGAAAATCATGTCTTTGTATCATTGTTTTAAACAAAATCAAGGTTGGACATCATTTTAATTCCGCATTCAAACTGTTCCATAGTTTAACATATTGAAAAAATATGTGGGGGAAAAATTTATGTTGTTCACAGTTTTTGGGCTGTTTTTGGGCCGCTAATTAACAAAAATGGTGCGCTGCATTTGTACTGAGAAGTTTGAATTTTGCTTAACTCTTAGTCAAAAATTTCAACTGAAAGCGCCACCTGAAGTCCGATTTTCACTCAGAAAGTCGGAGAGTCTTTGCAATACTTGGCTTCAAAGATTGCTGCTCTGAGTGTAAAAAATAATAAAAACTTCTGAAATATCCGTTATTAGCGCTTCTGACAATTTTTTTGTTTAACTAGATTAGCCGTATAGGATGTATTTTAGTGTAAACTAAATTTTCTACTGTGTTTTATAAGTTCTACATCATTAGCAATATTGTCTGTTTCCTATTCGTAGACCGTGTTTGAAGGTTGCAGAAGGACAGTCATTTTTTTTGGTAAGTTGTTTATATTCAAATAAGACTAGTGCAAAAATAGCTTTGCTGGATGTGGCCATCTTGAAATCCTACATAACTATGACATCATTCCCAACTCTGACTTCCAACTTATGAGGTTAATGGAACGCACCATAATATAGTACTTTTAGCTTTACCATTAAATAAACGATTTCTCGAGGCAGAAAACAATCCTCTATCTTCTTTGTAATCAAGGTACTGGAATTACTCGAGGAATCGTTTCTCCCATAATTTTCGTGCTGAAAACATTGCTTCACCTTGACCAAACGCAAAACTGTCTATCGAGTGAGTCACTATAGAATTGATCATAATTAGGGATGTCCGATAATATCGGACTGCCGATATTATCGGCCGATAAATGCTTTAAAATGTAATATCGGAAATTATCTGTATCGGTTTCAAATAGTAAAATTTATGACTTTTTAAAACGCCGCTGTGAACACGGACGTACGGAAAAGAATAGAGCACCAATAAAACTTAAAGGCACTGCCTTTGCGTGCCGGCCCAATCACTAATATCTACGGCTTTTCACACACACAAGTGAATGCAAGGCATAGTTGGTCAACAGCCATACAGGTCACACTGAGGGTGACCATATAAACAACTTTAACACTGTTACAAATATGCGCCACACCGTGAACCTACACCAAACAAGAATGACAAACACATTTCGGGAGAATATCCGCACCGTAACACAACATAAACACAACAGAACAAATACCCAGAACCCCTTGCAGCACTAACTCTTCCGGGACGCTACAATATACACCCCCCCCCCCTACCTCAACCCTGAACCCCCCAACCCCAACCCCGCCCACCTCAACCTCCTCATGCTCTCTCAGGGAGAGCATGTACCAAATTCCAAGCTGCTGTTAAAAATAATGCACTTTGTGACTTCAATAATAAATATGGCAGTGCTATGTTGGCATTTTTTCCATAACTTGAGTTGATTTATTTTGGAAAACCTTGTTACATTGTTTAATGCATCCAGCGGGGCATCACAACAAAAATAGGCATAATAATGTGTTAATTCCACGACTGTATATATCGGTATCGGTTGATATTGGAATCTGTAATTAAGAGTTGGACAATATTGGAATATCGGATATCGGCAAAAAAGCCATTATCGGACATCTCTAATCATGATACATGCAACACATCATGGATGTTATTTCAACTACAGTACATACACTGTCGACGAACGTAATTTAAGTATTGCTAGCGTTTTTGTATGCATAATTAAAGTGATTTAGAGGCAGAATGGTTTGCTTCCATTAGCTGCCTTGCCTGAGCAAGTTGACTATTACAAATTAGAATGCAAAAACAACCCCCAAACACCTTTTGTTTTCTTGTCTCTCGAGAGGATTGTGAACGATAGGCATTAATAGAGCAGTTTCTCTTTAAATAGGTGTGTCTGACATGCTGGACTCGCCAACGCCTTACCATGCACTTGCAGAGTCGCTGCTGCCTCGGCTTTGCCCACACTGTTCTCTGACACACACGTGTAAGTGCCCTCGTCCTCGGCTCGCACCTGGCTCAGGCGCAGACTGTTGTCAGCGCGAATGTCAAATCTGGAAAACAAGTCAACACTGAAGCTGAAGCACCAAATACTAACATACAACTGTCAAAACATCCATCCATCCATTTTCTACCGCTTGTCCCTTTCGGGGTTGCTGGGGGTGCTGGAGCCTATCTCAGCTGCATTCGGGCGGTAAGCGGGGTACACCCTGGACAAGTCGCCACCTCATCGCAGGGCCAACACAGATAGACAGACAACATTCACACTCACAAAACATTGCAGTATCAAATATATAGCGGGGAAAATAAGTATTTGATCCCCCTATATTTTATAAGTTTACCCCCTTAAAATACTGTATATGAACAATACAGATTTGTTAAAGCAGGTTTATTGTAACAAAGAGATATAATGTAAAAAAAAAAATCCAGATAAATGATGTCAAAAAAGGTGGTAAATTAAATTGTAATTGCATCCATCCATTTTCTACCGCTTGTCCCTTTTGGGATCACGGGGGGTGCTGGAGCCTATCTCAGCTGCATTCGGGCAGAAGGCGGGGTACACCCTGGACAAGTCGCCACCTCATCACAGTTTGTAATTGATTGAGTGAAATATGTATTTGATCCCAACAGAAAATGTGCCGTAGTACTTGGTTTTAAACGTGTGTTGTACTGTAGTTGGTCAGCAGGCTTGCAAACATGTCAGGAGAGATTTTGGTCAGAAAAAGATCCAAAGAGCTGATTGTTCCACCCCCATGTTTGACAGAGAGGTATTTGACTTTGAGGTATTGTTGGGCTCATATTCACATTTCACTGCCTCCAATCACACCAGTAGAGGTGATGGCAAAAAGCCCAATTTTAGGTATGGTGTGACCATATAACATTCTCCCAAGCCTTGTGGGAGCCATTCAGGTGTTGATTGTCTAACTTCAGACAGGTCTGTAGGTGTGTCTTCAGGGGGGACCATGAGGGCACTGCAGGATGTCAATCCATCAGAGCAAAGTACTGTATGTTACCAATTCCTTTTTTCGCTGACTGTGCTCCCAACTCCCTTGAATTCATAAACCAGAACTTCCCTTGAGATTTTGGACCAAAATGTGAAATCTACTAGGAAGCTCGACAGGCCATTGATTGTTATCTTGCATTTAATCCATCTGTGAATAATTATAGCAATAGTGTTTTTTTTCTTTCAACAAGCTTCTCGCTGATGGTCTTGTAGTCCATTGTAATCTTGTGCGGGCCTACAATCTTGTCCTTGATGTCTTTTGACAGCTCTTTGACAGTGTCTTTTACCCACAAAATGAGTTGAGGTTATGAGTACTAAAGAGCCAGGAATGATTTGTGTGGTTCATGGACATATAAATGATCTGCTGCAGTCACAATGTTTGCTCATTAGTAAATAAACCAATACTTATTTATACACATTCATCTATAACTTTAGCCCAAAGTGTTTTTTGTTTTGTTTTTTTTGTCTTTATATTGTATCTCTGTTACAATAAACCTACCATAAAAGGTCTGTACTGTTTTTAACTTTTCTGAATGTTTCCCTACTATAAGAAGGCATGCAAAATGCTTATTTTACTGTCTACATATTGTTAAAAGTAGAAGTTGAAAAGAAAATGGTTAATGTGTCAAGATTTCCATAGAGATTTGGGCAACAATAAAAGCATGCAAAATGCTTATTTGACTGTCTACATATTGTTAAAAGTAGAAGTTGAAAAGAAAATGGTTAATGTGTCAAGATTTCCATAGAGATTTGGGCAACAATAAAATATTCCATCACATCTCCCCTCCCTTTTCCTCTACGGTGTCAACAAGATGGCTTAAGGAGGATAGAATACCGCAGTAGGGCTGTCTTCAACTAAGCATTTTTATAAGTTATTGCCGATAAATGATATTACCGTCAGCATTATTTGAAGACTAAATTAATTAATTCATTATGTAATCATAATAGAAGTAAGGATCTTTGGGCACCTCCCTATTCGATCCTATTCCAATATTGGGGTGACGATATGAGCCAGAATCGATTCCCGATTCTCGATCGAAACTGATTCTCGCACTGTATTATTTGGTATAGAAATCATAATAAAACCTTTACAAAACAGGTCACAGATTACAAAACTCATTTTGGTTGCTGACATATAACATGTATGAGTAAGCCTGGCGATGTCTTAAAAACATATTTAAGAAAATGTATTGATTCTAAAAAATTTTTAAATTTTGTTTAAAATTAAGAATCGATTTAGAATCTGATTAAATAAGAATCGCGACAACATTCACACACTAGGGCCTATTTAGTGTTGCCAATCAACCTATCCCCAGGTGCATGTCTTTGGAGGTGGGAGGAAGCTGGAGTACCAGGAGAGAACCTACACAGTCACGGGGAGAACATGCAAACTCTACACAGAAAGACAATGAGCACGGGAATCGAACCCAAGACCTTAATCAATAGTATTATTTACAATTGTTGCCATCACTTTTCAACAAATTGGGCATTCTTGCTCGTTTGTTCGTGTTGGAGGGCTCGTCTTGCTCACTTGTACAAAGCCAAAATATTTCCAAACCAAAATTTTGGCTCTGCAATCATCTTTTATCTTCCTAATTTGTGTTACTTTGCGGTGCTTCTCATTAGCGAGTCATGACTAGTGGGGCTCTGTACGTGCATCCTGTGTGTGTAAGCTAGCGGTCCCGCCTTTGCCCACAGAAACAAAGATTGTAGATGACTGCCAAGATGATTCACTCTGTTGATTTAAGTCTGCTATTGCATAAACACACTTAAAGTTATCAAGTTCATTTTCATTTACTCAGCCCAGACCTATTTCATAGTTGAATCTGATTTGTTAGATTTTGCAAACAGTCAACTACTAATGTACTTCAGTGCAGGGGTAATGTACAAACCCCGTTTCCATATGAGTTGGGAAATTGTGTTAGATGTAAATATAAACGGAATACAATGATTTGCAAATCATTTTCAACCCATATTTAGTTGAATATGCTACAAAGACAACATATTTGATGTTCAAACTGATAAACATTTTTTTTTTGAAAATAATCATTACCTTTAGAATTTGATGCCAGCAACACGTGACAAAGAAGTTGGGAAAGGTGGCAATAAATACTGATAAAGTTGAGGAATGCTCATCAAACACTTATTTGGAACACCCCACAGGTGAACAGGCAAATTGGGAACAGGTGGGTGCCATGATTGGGTATAAAAGTAGATTCCATGAAATGCTCAGTCATTCACAAACAAGGATGGGGCGAGGGTCACCACTTTGTCAACATATGCGTGAGCAAATTTTTGAACAGTTTAAGAAAAACCTTTCTCAACCAGCTATTGCAAGGAATTTAGGGATTTCACCAACTATGGTCCGTAATATCATCAACGGGTTCAGAGAATCTGGAGAAATCACTGCACATAAGCAGCTAAGCCTGTGACCTTCGATCCCTCAGGCTGTACTGCATCAACAAGTGACATCAGTGTGTAAAGGATATCACCACATGGGCTCAGGAACACTTCAGAAACCCACTGTCAGTAACTACAGTTGGTCACTACATCTGTAAGTGCAAGTTAAAACTCTCCTATGCAAGGCGAAAACCGTTTATCAACAACACCCAGAAATGCCGTCGGCTTTGCTGGGCCTGAGCTCATCTAAAATGGACTGATACAAAGTGGAAAAGTGTTCTGTGGTCTGACGAGTCCACATTTCAAATTGTTTTTGGAAACTGTGGACGTCGTGTCCTCCGGACCAAAAAGGAAAAGAACCATCCGGATTGTTATAGGCGCAAAGTATAAAAGCCAGCATGTGTGATGGTATGGGGGTGTATTAGTGCCCAAGAGATGGGTAACTTACACATCTGTGAAGGCGCCATTAATGCTGAAAGGTACATACAGGTTTTGGAGCAACATATGTTGCCATCCAAGCAACGTTACCATGGACGCCCCTGCTTATTTCAGCAAGAAAATGCCAAGCCACGTGTTACATCAACGTGGCTTCATAGTAAAAGAGTGCGGGTACTAGACTGGCCTGCCTGTAGTCCAGACCTGTCTCCCATTGAAAATGTGTGGCGCATTATGAAGCCTAAAATACCACAACAGAGACCTCCGGACTGTTGAACAACTTAAGTTGTACATCAAGCAAGAATGGGAAAGAATTCCACCTGAGAAGCTTAAAAAATGTGTCTCCTCAGTTCCCAAACGTTTACTGAGTGTTGTTAAAAGGAAAGGCCATGTAACACACTGGTGAACATGCCCTTTCCCAACTACTTTGGCACGTGTTGCAGCCATGAAATTCTAAGTTAATTATTATTTGCAAAAACAAAATAAAGTTTATGAGTTTGAACATCAAATATCTTGTGTTTGTAGTGCATTCAATTGAATATGGGTTGAAAAGTATTTGCAAATCATTGTATTCCGTTTATATTTACATCTAACACAATTTCCCAACTCATATGGAAACGGGGTTTGTACAGGAGTCTTCAACGTTTATGGAGAGAGGAAGCAGGTATCCCCTACTTAATAGACATCGATTGGTATGTTTTTTTCAGGGCCGAAACCGAATATTAGTAGTCATATTTGAAGCCGATGTTCATCTGCAGTAAAAAAAAATACTTAAACATGAATGGTATACATCAGTAAACAGCTGGACAATACTTTAAGTTGTTTTTTTCAACATTAATTTTGAGGAAACGTCCGACCAGTAGCGACATAATGTTTAGTGCGGCACAAATAACAACATCAAGGAATTTCAGAAAACACCTTTATAATTTGTGTCTAATGCGGTGTGTCAGAAGAGAATTAACATTGCATTTCAAAATATGGGAAATCTCCTGGGAAAATTGGTAGAAAAATGGGATTTCTCTACATCACAATAACTCAGCATCTACTCAATTTTATATAATTTTGGAGCAGTTTATGGATTTAATACATTGTAAGCGTTCCTTATGAGGAATTCTGAAATATTGTGGACATTTAATTACAATCAATTTTAGGCTCCTATGTGCAGCTTATAGATGAGACATTTTTCAAACTGGTAGACATCAATTCTTCCAGGATGTCATAAAAACAGCAAACATGAGCATCTACATGAAAAATATGATTTACCTAATATAATATATATATATATATATATATATATATATATATATATATATATATATATATATATATATATATATATATATATTTTTTTTTTTTTTTATTTTTTTTTATTTTTTATTATTTTTTTTTTTTAAGTAAGTTTTGAAAGCTACGCAGAAGAGTGATTGATTGTTTGATTGAAAAGTTTATTGACATCTTAGAGAATTGAATCCATGTAATGCTTTAAACAGGCAAATGGATGGCACAAAAAGCCAAAAGGCTTGTTTCCATTGTGGTTCATTAAATATTCATCACATTTGATACATTCAATAATAAAAGTTATATATAAAAAATATAAAATGTATATAAAAAATGACGTTAAAAAAATGGATAAAGTATGTACATATACACAGTATACATGTCAGGTGATTTGAAAAACAATATATGCAAAACAGAATGAGAAAATATATATACTCTGTTTGATGCTTCGGAAAGTTGCTGGAGATCAATTTTGGTTCAGATCAGGTAGAGGTTGAGCTGAGCCATGATTTTATGGCAATTCTAAAATTTAGTAGGGAAGTTCGAATTTTAAGGTCTTTTGGTAGTGCATTTCACTGTGTGGTGGCAAAATAGTAGAATGCATTTTTTTCCCATGAGAGTCTTGAATTTGGGGGGGGACGAGGTCTGAGGAACTCCCTCTTGTGTAGTACCTGTGAGCATCACTTACTCTGGTGAAATAGTTTGACAGGTACTTGGGGACAGTTTCTCTGAGTATTTTGAATACCAGGCACCTTGCAATTTGGTGTACTCTTTCCTCAACTCTAAGCCATCCCAAATTGGTAAAGTGGGCTTGAGTTAGGTGAGTCATGTATGGGAGGATGAGCAGGAGTCTCACCAGCTTGTTTTGGGAAGTTTGCTTTTTAGGGGCTTGGAGATACTGGTGACACTGTATGAGGGCACCGGAAGGGGTCTTAAGTGTATCCCTGTTGATAAACGCAGAAATCCTGCCCAAAAATCTAGTTTTATTATTGATCTTGGTGATTGCTTTTAATGCCATTTTTTCACTCGAGAGAGTGTTGTCCAATATACAACCTAGGTAAATTACCTTGTCTTTGCTGGTGATTATGGTATCACCTGCTTTATACTTAAAGCCCAGGGATTTACCTAGGTTGTGCTTGGACCCAAATAGGATGGACTCTGTTTTACCCAGGTGTAGTGACAGTTTGTTTTGCGAAAGCCAGAGACAGAGATTACTTAGTTTGGTGCTGAGTGCACTTTCAACCTTCAATTTGTCCCTGTCCGAGGCCAGGACCGCGAACAGGAACAAATTGCTGTTACATGCTGATTTCATGTCATTCATCAAGAATAACAATGGTCCCAGAATGCTCCCCTGTGGGACACCACAGCTCACCTTGAGGGGAGAGGACAGTGAGATGTACGAGGAATAGAAAATGTGGTGAGGGGCATAGCCGTGTAAAAAAAGGTAACTCTTCACAAGCAGGGCAAACGGGCTGGTTATTTATTAAGTATTTATTCAATATTTTTTAAATACTGAAAATTAGTATCATCCACCTCCAAAGACATACACCTGGCGATAGGTTGATTGGCAACATCAAATTGGCCCTAGTGTGTGAATGTTGTCTGTCTATCTGTGTTGGACATGTGATGAGGTGGCGACTTGTCCAGGGTGTACCCCGCCTTCTGCCCAAATGCAGCTGGGATAGGTTCCAGCACCCCAGCAACCCAGAGAGGCACAGTAGAAAATATTCTCTGGGATATTTATTCATCCACTGTAAGCCCTTTTACTCACCGCGTGAGATTGTTTCATTCATTCTCGTGGCTGTTTACATCCCGCTCGGCGCGGACGTGCGTGACGCTCAGCGCGCGCTCGCAGGACAGATCTTACATGTGGAACGGTCTTTTCCTGACTCTCTTGTTATCGTGCTTGGTGACTTTAACTAGGGAAATTTGAGCCAGGAATTACCAAAGTATAGACAGTTTATTAAATGCCCAACCAGAGAGGAGAACACGCTGGATCACTGCTACACTACATTGAGCAAGGCTTTTCATGCAGTCCCGCGCGCTGCTCTTGGACTATCAGATTACGTGATGGTGCACTTAATCCCTTCATACAGACAGAGACTGAAACTGGCTAAACCTGTTATGAGGAACATTAAGTGTTTCACCGCCGAGTCTGTGGACGAGTTGCGTGCTTGTTGGGAAACGACAGACTGGGAGGCAATTGGAGCGGCCACGAACAATCTGGACGAGTATACGGACACTGTGACCTCATACATACAGTTCAATGAGGCGCGCATCATTCCAACGCGCACCAGGGTTTGTTATAACAACGACAAGCCCTGGTTCACACCCAAGCTCCGACAGCTGCGCAAGAAGAAGGAGGCTGCGTGGAGAAGCGGGGACCGAAGTACATACAGAGAAGCGAAGTACCACTTCACCAGGGAAGTGGAGAAAGCTAAATCTGTGTACTCTAACCGTCTACAGGAACAGTTCCGCTCCAATGATTCTGCGGCAGTTTGGAGAGGTCTAAGGGCCCTTACGAACTATAAGCCCAAAACCCCCCAGGCCCTGAATGACCGGACTCTCGCTCAGGGCCTCAACACACATTACTGTCGTCATGAACGGCCTTCAGCTCATCAAAGCCATGCTCCCCCCACCATCACCCTCCCCACCAATGCCAGCACATCATTAAAGGAGTTAAAGGACTCAAAGGACTCCAATGACATCACAGGACTCCAAAAACACAATAAGACTGTAAAGACCCTCTCCATTAAAGAAGAGGATGTATGCCGGCAGTTCTTGAAGCTGAATACGCGGAAGGCCCCGGGGCCGGATGGTGTCTCCCCCTCCACTCTCAGACACTGTGCGGACCAGCTGGCTCCTGTCTTCACTGACATTTTTAACACCTCTCTGGAGCTATGCCGCGTGCCGTCCTGCTTTAAGACCTCTACCATTGTCCCTGTCCCCAAGAAAGCACGGATCACAGGACTAAATGACTACAGGCCGGTCGCGCTGACGTCTGTGGTCATGAAGTCCTTTGAACGCTTGGTCCTGCCCCACCTCAAGGACATCACCGCCCCCCTCCTGGACCCACTGCAGTTCGCCTACAGAGCCAACAGGTCTGTGGATGATGCAGTGAACCTGGCCCTCCACTTCATCCTGGAGCATCTGGACTCCCCAGGAACCTACGCTAGGATCCTGTTTGTGGACTTCAGCTCTGCCTTCAACACCATCCTCCCTGGACTGCTACGAGACAAGTTCTACCAGCTCAGCGAGCCCGACTCCCTCTGCAGTTGGATTAATGACTTCCTGACAGACCGAAGACAGCAAGTAAGGCTGGGGAAGATTGTCTCGGACAGTCGAACCACAAACACTGGTACTCCTCAGGGCTGTGTACTCTCCCCCTGGCTCTTCTCCCTGTATACAAACTGCTGCACCTCCAGTCACCAATCCGTAAAACTGCTCAAGTTTGCGGATGACACCACCCTCATCGGGCTCATCTCGAATGGCGATGAGTCCGCCTACAGGAGAGAGGTGGACCGGCTGACGTCCTGGTGCAGCCTCAACAACCTGGAACTGAACGCCCAGAAAACAGTGGAGATGATCATGGACTTCAGGAAAGTCACAGCCCCACCATCCTCCCTCACCCTGATTGACTCTCCCACCCCCGTCCCCATTGTGGACTCCTTCCGTTTCTTGGGCACCATCATTACCCAGGACCTCAAGTGGGAGCTGACCATCAGCTCCCTCATCAAGAAGGCCCAGCAGAGGATGTACTTCCTGCGGCAGCTGAGGAAACTTAAGGTGCCGACCGAGATGCTAGTGCAGTTTTACTCAGCCATCATAGAGTCCATCCTGACCTCCTCCATCACAGTGTGGTTCCCCGGCGCCACAGTCCAGGATAAGAATAGACTGCAACGTATCGTACGTGCTGCGGAGAAGGTGATTGGCTGCAAGCTCCCATCCCTCCAGGACTTGTTCTCCTCCAGGACCAGGAGGCGTGTGGGTCGGATCACAGCTGACTCTTCTCACCCTGGACACACACTATTCTCCCCTCTCCCCTCAGGCAGGAGACTACGCTCCATCCAGACCCACACCTCCCGCCACCTGAACAGTTTTTTCCCCTCGGCCATCAGGCAAATGAACAAGAACTCCTAACAGCAGCTCCTTGAATTCCTTGAATCCCTTCTAAGTCTATCTGATAGCTCAGTCACAGCTCTTTTTATACCAAATATGTGTTATATGTGTTTTATGTCGCACGTTTGCACCAAGAAAAATTCCTAGTTTGTGAACCCGTTCTCAAACAATGGCAATAAAACTATTCTGATTCTGATTCTGATTCTGATTCTGAAAATGGATGGATGGATATGTGTATATATTTAATCTGCTGATGGAGTTCTGATGTAGTTGTAAAATAATTAAACATTTAAAAATTTAAATAAAAAAATAAACATTTAAAGAAAGACACATACTGATAAAAAAGGCCATTACTAATATATGTGAAAATACCAAATATTGGTCAGTCTCTACTGCTAGTATACTAATTTATTAGTATATACTTTACTAAGATATTGAAAGATAGTATAGCGCTGCTATTAGTTAGCTGGTAGCTAGTGCCGCGAAACGCTAGCGCTGCTAAACACCAGCGCTGCTAAATGCTTGTGCCACTTATCGCTAGCTTCATTAGTCGCTAGTGCAGTTATTAGCTCGCACCGCTTATCGCTAGCACTGCTAATGGTTAGCTGGCAACTACAGCGTTAATCACTAGCTGGGAACCAGGACGTTACTGGCTATGTAGCTGCTAGTGCCACTATTAGCTCGCTGGCAACTAGCGCGCTAGTTCCTAGCTTGCAGTTAGCGATTGTAATCTGTCGCTGGCAATTTAAGCGCTAATTGCTAACTGTCTTAAATGCTAACATACAATAAAGTGTATCAAAATGGGCCCCTGCATCTTCCTTTTTCTACATGCGGTCATTGGTGGAAGAGGTTTGGACACTCCTGTTCTAATGTGTAGATTGTAAGGCTGGGTGTGATATAATAATCGATACGTTACTAACTTCTGTAATAACAATAATTTTTTTCCAAATGTTGCTTTAAACCTGGAAGCTGTTCATTTATTCAAATGTTGCTGGAAATGACTTGTGTGCTGGTAGCGATGATGCCACATGGACTAAGTGTTGCAGGTAAAATGACCATTTTATATTGTACCTGCCCCGAGGTAACTCCCCTTCCTCTACTCGCCAGCGGACAGTCGGAGTTGGATCTCCATGTACCTCGCAGAAGAAGTCCACTGTATCGTCTGCCAACACCACCTGGTTCACCGGCTGCTTGGTGAACACCGGCCTCTCTGCACAGGTGAACAGGAGATGATTATTCATCAGTTTAAACACTGCTGAGCAGGATACGAACTGAACATTAGGCACAGGTGCAGACACAAATACTTGATTTTTTTAATTTAAATAATGCTCTTTTTTGACTTGCATAATTAACCCACGTTTGTTGTGCTATCCTCCTAGGTTTTTTGTTTTGTTTGTGATAACAATATTTGAACAATTTTAGTTAGCGCATTAGAATTGTTAAATGGCTTCAAATGGACATTTATCAGTGAATTACACTTTTTTATTTTGCCTATCATTTACAATCTCTAGTGAGACAAGAACTCATACAGGCGTGGTCAAAAGTTTACATACACTTGTAAAGAACATAATGTCGTGGCTGCCTTGAGTTTCCAATACTTTCTACAACTCTTGTTTTTTTATGATAGAGTGATTGGAGGACATACTTATACTTGTTGGTCACAAAAAACATTCATGAAGTTTGGTTCTTTTATTCATTTATTATGGGTCTACTGAAAATGTGAGCAAATCTGCTGGGTCAAAAGTATACATACAGCAATGTTAATATTGTCTTAATATGTCTTTTGGCAAGTTTCACTGCAATAAGGCGCTTTTGGTAGCCATCCACAAGCTTCTGGCAAGCTTCTGGTTGAATTTTTGACCACTCCTCTTGACAAAATTGGTGCAGTTCAGCTAAATGTGTTGGTTTTCTGACATGGACTTGTTTCTTCAGCATTGTCCACATGTTTAAGTCAAGACTTTGGAAAGGCCATTCTAAAACCTTAATTCTAACCTGATTCAGCCATTCCTTTACCACTTTTGACGTGTGTTTGGGGGTCATTGTCCTGTTGGAACATCCAACTGCGCCCAAGACCCAACCCCCGGGCTGATGATTTTAGGTTGTCCTGAAGAATTTGGAGGTAATCCTTCTTTTTCATTGTCCCATTTACTCTCTGTAAAGTACCAGTTCTATTGGCAGCAAAACAGGCCCAGAGCATAATACTACCACAACCATGCTTGACGGTAGGAATAGTGGTCCTGTGATTAAAGGCCTTTTCTTCTCCAAACATATTGCTGGGTATTGTGGCCAAACAGCTAAATTTTTGTTTCATCTGACATCACATGGACAAAGGACCTTCTGGAGGAAAGTTCTGTGGTCAGATAATTGATAATGTATGTTGCTGTATGTATACTTTTGACCCAGTAGATTTGGTCACATTTTCAGTAGACCCATAATAAATTCATAAAAGAACCAAACTTCATGAATGTTTTTTGTGACCAACAAGTATGTGCTCCAATCACTCTATCACAAAAAAATTTGAGTTGTAGAAATTATTGGAAACTCAAGACAGCCATTATGTTCTTTATAAGTGCATGTAAAGTTTTGACCACGACTGTATGGTTTTCAGTTTTTTATGCGTTCTGATTTTTAATATACGACTAACTAACAAAGTTGCCATGGATAAAGCCCTCTAAAAACAACCAGAACCCGCCAACAATATTCAATTTAGATGAGGTGTCCTGCATAACAACCACGTTTTAGTGTTAACCAGTGTTATCATTAGAACTAATGCAGAGGAACTACTTTTAGCGGCGCTTTGGTCACAGAGCGGCAACTAGCTTATGCAGCTACTAACCTACTGAGCCAGCGTCTGCATCACCTCTGAGTGGGTCAAAGTTAATACTAGATTACAAATAATGCCTCACATTTGAATAGTGGAGGTCGTGGCCATAAGCCTGTTGGGGAATTTGCCTGTTGGAAACAACAAGTTGTTGATATATGTTAAAGGTTTCTGAAATCTATTCAATAATATTTTTTCATCATTACCATATCAATTCCGTTACAATTAGTTGAGTTAGATTATTGTAATGGTGCAAGTATTTTGCTTCTTTTTAAAAAGGTGCAGGTGGATAAATACATAAGGATTTACATGACATTTTCAATAATGCACAGTAGTAGAACGAATTTAGAGACAAAACACACGTTTATGTTTAAATCACTATAGCGTCAGTACATACTTTTCCGGATGCAGTAATTATGTGTAGATTTAAATTAGGGGTGGGTGACATGGCCTAAAAGCTATATCAAAATATATATTGCAGCCTCTTGCAATAACGATAAATATCACAATATATTATTTTGTATATAAATGATTATGGAACAAATTCAAGACGGGTTAAAACGTCTCCTAATTTGGCTGCTGACATATGCGGTAACATATTGCATCATTTCACTTTGTATGCACAAACAATTTCAAGTGTATCAAAGTGTGCGCACACATTTCTTTTTTACATCCCAAACAATGTGGAATTGAGCACACACATTGGATTGGCTGGCCTCTCTTTGTCCACGCCACCATTTAAATACGTAAATCATATTTAAATTAGCCATGCGCCTGCCGTCCCACAGTCTGCACAATCAGAAAACTCGAAGATAATGAACAAGACAGAGAAATTGAAGGAAAAAATGAAGGAATTCAGCCACAGGGAGTAGGAGGTGCTTCTTGCTTAAGTTAAGGCGTGACAAAATCTATTATGTGGCATGCTGTACTCTCGTGTTGCTAGAAGACAAAAGAGGGTTGCGTGGGCTAAAGTGTGCAAGGCTTTCAATGCTGTGGAGTCAGAGCATCGCACACAGGAACAAATAAGAAATAAGTTGCACTGCATCAGGAAGAATGTGAAAAAGAAGAAGCATGTACATGGCCAAAACAGGCGAGGGGACTGGAGATAAAGTAGTGAAAATGTGTTCATGCAGTAGCCTGCTCACAGCCAGATTAGTTTCATGTGAAAAGTATGTAATATTTGGTTTAAAATATCTTAAATTTAAACATGCCAGCGCTGTCAAAAAGGATACAAAAGACTTAAACTCTTGTTTGATTACTCAATTTATTATTACAACCCAGGAGAGCTCCATGTGGTAGCAACCACATGATCCAAAGTTAAGCCATTCATCCACCGTCTCTGATGCCATTATTACTGTCAGACCGACTGGCCAGCTGTGCTATAGTCACAAGAACACATTGTGACAGCAATAGGTAGCAAATGATCGCCTGAACAAATTAATTTGGCTCCTCACAAATAATAAAATGAGGCAATAAATGCACAGCATGAATTATAAGCTAGATAAATTATTAGACATCCTCACAAATATAAATATGAATATGAAGCATTAAATGCATGGGCGAAAAAGTTAATTTTGTGTCCTTGCCTTGATCTTTTACATTTTTTAAATCAAATGTTGACAGAGCCAAAACAACCACCTCTGTGTGTCGCCAAAGTATCCACAACATGTAGAATGTGTGTATGCCAGTCATGAAGTTGGCATGAGGCATCACACGTGTTCCATTCAGTTCACTCTTGCTACATCTGAACCTAACCGTGAAAAAGGGCATACGCCAGGTTTTTGTGCATTCACACGCTTAATACATGAGGCCCCAGGTCACCACACAGATTATTAAAGATTATTTGGGATTGTTCAAAGTCATTTTGAATTAATACACTATTTGTACACTCATTGTTCAGTTAAGTAGCATGTTTTGCTCTTCATTTACCTCTTTTTCGTATGATCTAAAACTAAAACCTTAAGTAAGAAGGCCTGGTTGTTTACGAAAAGAATTTATACATTTTATTCTGCTTGTTGGAATCAATACAGACTTCCAGAGCAACTATGCTGCTGTTGGTCCGCTGAGAGAATCACCTAAAATAGTGTAGAAGGAAAAAAGCCAAAAGGTTAAAGGAGCAAAGCAAAGGGCAGCCAGGAGGGAAGCACTCATCTTCTGCTTTAGAACTGTGAGATGGATTCAAACTGTGCAACCCTCAAGAGAAACATCCCAGAGAAAAAGGAAAACAAAGGAAGCTACATTTGGCCTCATAGCAGCAGAGCCAACATTACAATCATTAACGTTACTATATTTTATGGTAATAGTAATGTTCCTATGTTGAATATTTATGTCACAAGTTCACATTAGACTTAGACTTAGACCAACTTTAATGATCCACAAGGCAAATTGTTCAACAAACAAACGACACATGACTTACCAAACACCACCAATTCAGCTGGATCACTGTCTCTCTCTCCAACCATGTTGGTGCCAACACAAACATACATGCCAGCATCACTTTTCCTGCTGTTGGAAATCATCAATTTGCCACCTCGCATCTGAAAATGAGAAGTACATTACATGGTTATGGTTAGGTTATTTAGTCAATTTTGAATATGCGTACAATTACACTATGATACATCACAAATTTCCAGTTTCTAATTACAACATGTCCGAAAAGGAGTAGGAAGAAGCAGAGCCTATT
The DNA here is from genome assembly GCF_033978785.1 of Entelurus aequoreus. Lineage (NCBI taxonomy): Eukaryota > Metazoa > Chordata > Actinopteri > Syngnathiformes > Syngnathidae > Entelurus > Entelurus aequoreus. Next base: position 16,690,146 of record NC_084735.1, on the reverse strand, counting down.
TAGGAAGAAGCAGAGTCTATTTAATCCTACCCCTTTTGGGGACGGCGTGGCGTGGTTGGGAGAGTGGCCCTGCCAGCAACCTGAGGGTTCCTGGTTCGATCCCCACCTTCTACCAACCTCGTCACGTCTGTTTTGTCCTTGAGCAAGACACTTCACCCTTGCTCCTGATGGGTCGTGGTTAGGGCCTTGCATGGCAGCTCCCGCCATCAGTGTGTGAAAGGGTGAATGTGGAAATAGTGTCAAAGCGCTTTGAGTACCTTGAAGCTATAAAAGCGCTATACAAGTATAATCCATTTACCGATTATAGCAATTTGTAATACATGTTTGTACTTAATCTGTAACATAACACTGAATAAATACATAAATAATAAATATACAGACAAACGAGTAAGTAAAGGTATTTGGTTTTTTTGTTTGAACTACAACAGCCACACCAGAAAATAAAAATGGCGGACTCGCGCAGAACTCTCCCATAAAACCTCAACCAAGAATGGAGATATCTGCTGAAGTAACGAATCAATATTGGCATAAATAACAGTAAATCTCAAATGGCCTGTTTGTAATGAGGCACATTTGTTTCTTAAATACCTCCTCAACGCCTCGTGGTTGGAATTCAAATGTTATGCACTCACTGTATTGGGATCCCAAATATACAAAAACAGGTGCAAAAAATAGATTTTGCATAATTAGACCCCTTTAAACGAATGATGCTAATGTACTCAAGGACTTCGGACATTAGAATAAATTATTTTGAAATTAAGTAATCATTTTCATAAAATTATCTGTGACTATTTTAATCTAAACTCAACAAATACCTTCAACACAGTTTCATAAAAAGCCAGAAATCTGCACAAAAATATGAGTAACTATACATTGTCAACCCATCTGCCATAAAAAAAAACATATCTAACATATCCATTAGGGTTGCCACCTTTCAGAACTGGAAATAAGGAACACTCCTCACGGCGGCAAGATGAAACTGCACGGCCGAAAGAAATTTGAGGGTTTGGCTCCCCAAAACCCTGAAATGCATAGAAACATGTGTATCTTGATATTAAAAAACTAAATGCTTTGATTTAATTGACATTATTTCACACGTCATATTAGCCTCTGGGCCCTGGTCCCTGGGGTCACTTGGTGGTCAGTAAGGAAAGGGAAGTCAAGAAAGCATTTAGTCATACTTAAAGTTTAAAGTGCTTTATTAGATAGATAGATAGTACTTTATTAGCAATGAACATTGCTAAAGTGCTGTAAATTAAACAAAGATTGTCAGTTTAACACCCAAAAAACTAAATGAAACACTTGAACTTGTGTATACATGTGTAGATAAATGATTACGTCCATGTATCGTAACTAATAAAGTACTATCTATCTATCTATCTAGCCTGAACTTGAACATATAGGCCTGGCCTACTGTATTCTATACATATAAAGTGCTGTAAATTAAACAAAGCCTGTCTGGGGCCACCTTTACTGAAAGAGGACAATACTTAAATGAAATGTAAGTATATAAAGTGCTGTAAATGTAACGATTGGGGACACTTTTACTTTAAGAGGAAACAAATGAAACACTTGTGTGTATACATGTTAAAGGCTGAATAGACTGAACTTGAGCATATACTGTATTACATTCATATACAGTGCTGTAACAAAGCCTGTCTGGGGACACTTTAAGAGAACTATAGTAAAATGAAACACTTTTTTTTGTGTGAACCCAAATGCAAAGATGAAGACAAAAAAAGGAGAAAAAGTGCATATTTTTGGAGGTGTTTTCTCTTTTGAGGTTGAGGACGCGGTAGAGTATCTGCTGTAGACATGTTTTAAAACACACGGTGCATCCTGGTGCGGTCAGCAGCGTAACTAGGCAACCATCATGACAGACAGCGCAGAGGGGCGGGGCTGCGTGCTGCGTGCAGGCAGACGGAGTCGGAGAGGATTTGACACAGAGGAGAGCGAAGCAGATGTATCATGTACAGCCACACAAGGGGGTCCGCTTAGCTTTTATTTTGTTCATTATTGTTGAATTCAGTGTTCACGTGTGTGTGTGACACACGCATGGGACAAATAGGAAAATACAGAAGAAACCGCGCCCCGTATTGGTTCAATACGGGATGCAACATTTCAGTCCCAATTACGGGTCGATTCCGTATTTTACGGGGCGGGTGGCAACCCTAATATCCATGTAGGGACATACAGTAAGATAACCACCAGCCAACCTACCGTAATCCTCTCATCTTTGTCATTGACCCGGACGTTATTTCTCTTCCATGATATGGTTGGCTCAGGATGGCCTCTGGGAGGGATACACTCCATGACAGCTGGCTCGCCCGCTGCAACCACCACATCACTGGGTGTCTGACGGAAGTCGTCTCTTAGAACTGCGGGATTAAAAGAGATGTTGAAGTTTAGAAGAAATGTCAGGCAAATGTTCTTGTCCATGGTGGTATTATGACTTGACTTGACTTTATTAATTCATGCTTGCAGTGGAGCCAAGGCCCCACTGAAAAAACAGCTGAACTTTACAATGAATATCAAACAAACACAAATAAAAAAATGAAAAGAACAGACAGTATTTTATATAAAAAAAACATTTTCAGGGCAACAGCAGCATGGAAACTATTAGCATTCTGGTATATGACTGTATTACTTATTTAATTAGATAGTGTCATTATACAGTATGCAGGGTAGAGTTTTTAAGTCTCTTTGTCTTGGCTTTGGGCTCGAGTTCAGCCAGCTTTTGTTGGTTCCTCAATGTCCGGGCAGTTACTTATTTACATTGCAAGGCTTGATTAGGCTCAAATAACATGATAGCATGTTATTAGCGTTTTAGTTTTTAACAAAATTGGACAACAGGGCTGCAACGATTACTCGACACGGTCAACAACAACATTTGTTGGCGACAATTACATTTGTGGACAATAATCATGATGTCATCATTTGCTTTTTTTCGGTGTGAGGACATTTTCCTGTTATTCTTGTTAAAAACATAAACATCTAGCTCATTTTGAAAAGCGGACCTTGTTTTTATGATGGTACATCTGTGATACGCGAGCATTTAAAGTGGAGACATGATGTCGGACATTAGGAGGTTGGATGCGGACAACAAATGTGTAACAAAGTTGTGTGAAAAATAACTTTAACTCTCATTTTAGCCAAAGTCAGCCAGCTAAACTTTGTCTACATCAATTGAAGTATGTTTTAAAACAGCGTCACTATGCAGTGCCGTAAAAAAGGCACAATAACAAACGCAAATCACGCGTGCGCACACACACACATGCACACGCACACAATGCAAAGGTAGCATAAGATTCAAAATACAATTTATTAAACAGCCAACATTTTCAGAATGAATCAAATATATCATTCTACACATTGAGTCTGTTAAGAGTGCTAAAACTGCCAAGAGTTAATCAATAGTCAATATACCAGTGTGCAGCTTTTTAAACATCATCAATCAATCAATCAGCTTTATTGTCCATTCTTACATGTACAAGACACATAAGAACTGAAATTACATTTTCGGCACAATCCCGCTAAGAGCAGACATACGTTACAGGGAGACAAGACGGGACCGCCAACGGATCAGCCTCACTTAGGCGCTCCTCAAAAAGGTGGGAAAAAGGTGACATTGGGGGGAGGGTGGAAGTAAAAAAAAAATATCAGTCTGAGGCTGGACCCTCAGGAATGGTCCAGACTGAGTCCGAGGAAAAAAACCTCACATAGCATGGCACACATAAACAAGGTACATTTAATCACAACAAACTCGCAACAAAGTCATCCACAGGACCTTGGAGGCCAGCAGCTGCTGTTAAGCGCTGCTCAGCCCCCACAACCCCGGAGGAATAAAGCAGTGGTGAAGGCGTTGATTGGGGAAGGGTATATGCGTGCATGTATGCCCAATTAACTTGGGTGAGATGTTGGATTGTCTTTATGGGCCGAGGCCGGCCCCAAGAGTTCAAGAGTTCAAGAGTCCGACCCAGGTGCTTTTGAAGAAAAGGGAAAGGTCAAAAGCGTCTATCTTTGAGGAGTCCTCGGGGGAGTGTTTTCAAACAGCCTGTTCCTCAAGGCCATTCGAGGGAGTCAAATCGTAGATTAAGATGTTGTTTTTTTTCTTCGAGCAGTCAAAACAATGACATTCCTGCTCTATATGCTGGCTCTGACAATTCCAATTTATTCTTTCTGTAACATCATCAAGATCGAATCTACCTTGCGATTCAAATCAGCAATCGCTCCAGTCTGTGATCCCACAGCACGACCCATTCCTTCCATTGCGTTGAACAGCCTGTTGGCCCCTTGAGTGGCTGCCATCGTCTTCCGAATTTGACGATACACCAGAGCAATGCCCAGCCCAATCAGCAAATGCCCTGCGATCACAGCTCCAAATAGGTAGATGTCTTCCACGTCCTCGATGGAAAGGACTGAGAGGCACATGATTCTCCAAGTATTCCAGGAATCTCTCACGTACCCCGCAGCAATGGTTCCATCAGGGCAGCCAGGCTCCCCCGAGCCTCTTTTCCTTGTCGAAAAGACTGTGTCAATTGCGTCGAGAGTCCAGTTGATCAAATTCATTTTGATGTTTAGATTTGAGGACAGCTCAAGAAAAGAGGCTTCAAAATAGTTCAAACAAGACAAAAACAAAGAGAGCAAGCAGGGAGGGAAGGAGGGAGCGGAGAGAGATGCGACCGCCCTCACAAATGCTTTTCTTTTAGAGGAAGTTAGATTTGGTGTTTTGTTGTTTGTTTTCATTGCTGCTATTTTAATTGTTTTTTAATACATAAACAAATATTTAGCTCTTTGCCTTTTCTTTCTTTTAAATGGACAACATACTATTACCGTATTTTTCGGACCATAGGGCGCACCGGATTATATTGATCGGGTCTATTCAGGTGTATTTTCATGCAAAAGGCGCAACGAATTATAAGGCGCATTAAAGGGGTCATATCATGATTGTGGTCTACATAACATGTTATGCTGGTTCTTTGGTCAAAATCTTGCATAGATTATGTTTTACAGATCACCTTCAAGTCGCTTTCTGACCGTCGCTTCAGGATGCACCGTTTTGTGGGCGGTCTTATTTACGTGGCACCACTTTGCCAGCGTCTTCTCCCATCATCTTTGTTGTACTGGTGTAGTGTGCAAGGACTGGAGTTGAAGAAGTATCAAAAGATGAAACTAACTTTTTTAATGACATTCAGACTTTACTTAAATCAATAACGGAGCAGCATCTCCTCATCCGTGGCTCACTAGTGCAACAACGACGCCGGAAGTGTGTCCCGTGAAAAACCGTCCGACCGCGTTCCGTGGGTGAATTATGTAAACCCACTACACCAGTAGTTTTTAGCGCTTCCATAGCAAGTCTACTGACAGATATAAATTAGAACTTTACACTACTTTGTATTAGAAATGGCAACAGTGCCCCATAACAAGAGGATAGAAAAAAAGAAGCTTATCGACTACGGTGTCTGCAAGGACTAGAAAGGCGGACACACTAAAAATTTTCAGGACTTATGCAGATCCCAAATACACATCAGCATTGGTTTTGCATAATATTGCGAAACAAAAAGCCAAATAATATGTCTGCTACTATGTGCCATTTTGCGGTCCTTATACACACACCACAATAATACCCGTATGTTGAAGCAGAGTATGTCTGACTACTGTAGCCGTAATGCTCTGACAATCCATCAAGGAGTACAGTTTCATAGCTTACCAAAGTCGTACTAAAACATTTTGACAGATTTTTGAGCGCCTTGTGTAATGTTATATATTTTCAGTAGACGATTTAAAGTTTTGGTGTTGTTTACTGGCATCATCTTGCAGTCTACATGTATCTCATATATGTGACTCCTGGTCACACTTATCATTACACCATGTAACAAATAAAATAGCTTCGAGGTCGGTAAGCACAACCAGAATTATTCCGTACATTAGGTGCACTGGGTTTTAAGGCACACTGTCGATTTTTGAGAAAATGAAAGGATTTTAAGTGTGCTTTATAGTCCGAAAAATATGGTAGTCGTTTTAATTTTTGTAACTGGTAGTCGTTTTAATTTTTGTAACAGCTGAATGAGCAGCAGTTACAGTAAAAATTATTATTTATGAATGGTATATTGTATTGTTTGAAAGCACATGCCTAAAATAACTTAAGCTGCATGTAAAACTCAATGAAAAAATGTGAGCCTTTAAATATGTGTACGCTTTATTATTCGATTAATTGACTAACCGTTAAGATAGTCGTTGACTAATCGACTATCAAAATAATCGTAAGTTGCAGCCCATGTAAATTGCTCAACACATTATAATACACAGATTTCCCTACCAAATGCATAAATACATTTCACTGTGAAGTAACAACCAGGTTTGCATACAAATTTGTACGACATATAAATCAACCCCATTCACATAAGGAAGCCCCTTTGAATTCAGAAAGCGGAAAATTATTCAGTTGGAGTCCATTCCTGCGGCATTTAAGTGTAGTTACATCCCTTTTTTCCAGATACATACGTCCACACTCCATTTTACATCTGATACCTGAAGGCATGGGATTTTCCCCTTTCATTCCATTCTCCTAAACTCCGTAACCTTTTGGATTAAAGCTATAGAGAGTGATTTTGTAGTCACGGTTGGGGTTACTGACAGCACCAGTCGACTAGGAGGCCAAAGCCACAAAGGCCTGCAGGCTATATGTCTGGTCTAAGACACTAAGGATTCAAACCAATGGATCAATTTCTATGACATTGCTCCCTTATTCCTGCTTGAAAAAGCTCAATGGGTAAATTGTCATGGTCGTGAAAGTATTTGGAGAGTTATGACTTTACACAATGTTTGAAATGTTCCAAATCCTACTGGTCCTACAATGCTGCAATGAGATGCCTTACCACCCCCCTGACCTCATCTGTAGTCCAAGCCTATATTTATCCTAATCACCATTCACAGAAAATGACAAAAGCCTGACTAAGTGGAGAAGGAACCTGTACTGTCACGCAACATAAGGAGGGAAATTGGCTGCTTGTTGCACCCCGGGTCTGCATTATCATGCCACAAGGATGAGGAGCAAGCGCAATGAACTCCCACGCACCATTCCAAGATCATGGCTCCAAGGGTCTCTGATCTTTCACATCCTGCCCTGCACACTCCCTAGATCTGGGTGAAAGGAGGGGGGAAAGTTTATTAGGCACTGACAATTACCCATGAGACTCTTGGGGCCCATATCAAGTGGGTGCACTCTGACCCTTTGCTAAAACCCCTTTCAAGAAACCGGAATAATCCCCACCACTGGGCTATACACTGTGCTTTCATCAGCGTACAGAATAACAAGGGGGAAAATATAATGATTTTAACAATAGTTGAGCTATGTTTGCATTCAAAAGATCATTTGGTAGACTTAAATCAATGGAATTTCAGATACGTTTTGAACATAAATGAATGTAAACATTAATTATAACCAATATCATATCATACTATACTATAATGAAAGGAGTTCATTTAAGAATGTATTTTTTATTTTTATTGAGGACCCATTAATTTTCCCAGGGACCCACTCAAGTCACTACCTGTGGGTCCCTGGGACTCACTACATTGAAAACCTATCAACATGACTAGGTTTTAACGCATCTTAACAATTAACATGAAGTTAACAATGCATTGCCATATCAACTAGTGTTGTCCCGATACCAATATTTTGGTACCGGTACCGGCACTCTTGTAAATAAAGGGGACCACAAAAAATGTCATTATTGGCTTTATTTTAACAAAAAATCTTAGGGTACATTAAACATATGTTTTTTATTGCAGGTTTGTCCTTAAATAAAATAGTGAACATACTAAACAACTTGTCTTTTAGTAGTAAGTAAACAAACAAAGACTCCTAATTTAGCTGCTGACATATGCAGTAACATATTGTGTCATTTTCCCTTCTATTATTTTGTCAAAATTATTAAGGACAAGTGGTAGAAAATTAATTATTAATCTACTTGTTCATTAACTGTTAATATCTGCTTTTTTTTTGTTTCAACATGTTCAGGACTAATAGACTAAAAAACTCCTTTGTCCCACACGCCATTAGACTGTACAACTCCTCTCTGGGAGGGAGGGGGGGTACTAGAATGACGGGGGATGCAAAACAATAACAGTGTAATACGCTTTCATAACATGGTCACTAATGCCTAGTTTCTCTTGCTATATTCTTATTTTACTGTTATATTTGTATTCTCATTGATGCTTTTTGTTTTTATTTTATTGCAATATTTTTCTATTTTGTTTCCATTTATACCCCCATTATTTACTTTTTTAAATTCGATCTCAATTCTGTACACTGCTGCTGGAATTTTAATTTTCCTGAGGGAACTCTCCTGAAGGAATCAATAAAGTACTATCTATCTATCTATCTATCTATCTATCTATCTATCTATCTATCTATCTATCTATCTATCTATCTATCTATCTATCTATCTATCTATCTATGTTCTATCTACACTTCTGTTAAAATGTAATAATCACTTATTCTTCTGTAATTTGATACTTTACATTAGTTTTGGATGATACTGCAAATGTGGGTATCAATCCTATACCAAGTAGTTACAGGATCATACATTGGTCATATTCAAAGTCCTCGTGTGTCCATTGATTGATTGAAACTTTTATTAGTAGATTGCACAGTACAGTACATATTCCGTACAATTGACCGCTAAATGGTAAAACCCGAATAAGTTTTTCAACTTGTGTAAGTCGGGGTCCACGTTAATCAATTCATGGTAATTCAGGGACATATTTCCTGAGTTTATAAACATAATATACATTTTAAAAAAACGAAATAAGATTTTGTGATGCTAAAAAATATCAATGTAATCATAGTGGTATCGACTAGATACGCTATTGTACTTGGTATCATTACAGTGGATGTTAGGTGTAGGTCCACCAATGGCGTTTGTTTATATTGTAACGTCCCGGAAGAGTTGGTGCTGCAGGGAATTTGTTCTGTAGTGTTTATGTTGTGTTGCGGTGCAAATATTCTCCAAAAACGTGTTTGTCATTGTTGTTTGGTTTGGTTTTACTATATGGCACAGGTTTATGACATTGTTGGCGCTGTTCATACGGCCACCCTTAGTGTGACATGTATGGCTGTTGATTAAAAAAGTATGCCATCATTCACATATGTGCAGTGTGTTCAAAGTTAAGATGACGGTCTTAATAATTAATGATTGGACGTAGTGAAATCTTGACTTGACTTTGTTAACTATAGACCACTTGTGGCACATCCAGTGTATTGAGTCCGGGGTGCTGCGGTGTGTAGTGAAGCATGTATAGCTATCACTCGTCCTACAGGGATAATACTTTAAATAAATGTAGTTTACTAGTCATCATAGAGACAAGATTTAGTGATCTAGAAGTAGTTACTACACTGCTGACTGCGGATACATACTAGCTGCTAGTATGTATTTTCTTCCTGAGGGCGTTTCAGTTTTATAGCTTCACCTTTATGTTTGGTTTTTCGAACATGCTCGTCTGCATGACACAACGTGACGTGACGACAGGTGGGGGACCGGTACTTTTTAGAGGCGGTATAGTACAGAATATGATGCATTAGTATTGCGGTACTATACTAATAACCCTAATATCAACACATGTCGCCCAAAATGTACCCATTTTTATAAAAATAAAAATAAAATTAAAAAATTAAAACATTTTTGAATTTACTTAGAAATGCAATGAACAAAAATCGCAATGTGATTCGAAACAATTTTTTCAGGCACCACTAGTTGTTGACATTAACAAAACAGACTTAAACAGGTTCTACTGTATTTACCATATTTTGGAAAGGATGTACGCACAGACAGACAGAAAGATAAAGCGCACATACATGCTTGACAGTGCCCCACAACCCCCAAATAATACATATTCATCATATGGTCGTCAAAGACTCCCTTTACTGGCAGAGTTAAATAGATGCTCTGAGGGGGGAATCAACAAAGTGTTCCAGGGTTGGAGGGGATTGGGTTGCTCATCTGTCACTCCCTGCCTAGCCTTACAGGTACACCCTGTCCCAACATAAAACAATCAGATTTAACTTTCACCACTCACCAAAATAAGGACATACATCCCTGTTGCTCCTTTACCATGCATCCTTTAAGACCCACAATAATACCTTTTCCGTCAAGGCAATATCAGTCCAGGCCCTTGGTCCCAACAGAGGCCCCTATCAGGAGCTGACTTAACAGCAGCCTTTCTCATTATCCCGAGTGGACACCCTCTGATCCCTATCAAGTATTGCACCATGATGAAACGGCCTACACAGGATATTGTCGTTGGGAGGGTCTAGAGGGGGTTTTAGGAAAGAAAAGGGGCTCAAAATGAGACCAATGTCTGTGCTCCTCACCCACATTCAAACAGATTTAAAACAATATCTATTTGGGGTGTAACAGAACAGCGAAATTACTGTTTGGTATGTACTGGCAACTAATTATTGGGATATGTGTGTGTGTGTGTGTGTGTGTGTGTGTGTGTGTGTGTGTGTGTGTGTGTGTGTGTGTGTGTGTGTGTGTGTGTGTGTGTGTGTGTGTGTGTGTGTGTGTGTGTGTGTGTGTGTGTGTGTGTGTGTGTGTGTGCGCATGTGTGTGTGTGTGTGTGTGTGTATTTTCCATCTTACAACATTAGAAAAGACAATGATGAACAAAATCTTAGAAAACAAACTAGGGCAAAGTAGTGTTGCACGACATAAACAATATAACTTTTATTACTATCGTCATGTTGTGATAATGCATGTAGATGACACTGTCTTTGTACCGCAAATTTAACAGTGACAAGCGAACAAATGCATCTTCAACGCAATGTAGCGTCCTTGCTAGCGCCTAATGTCCTTCCATAGTGCAAAGCCGCTTTTAATTAGTCACAAATCCTCGCCTCCATGGCAGCAAAAAAGGCTTCTTACAAGTGTCATTATCATTACAGGACGTAGGAAAATAAAGGAAGCCATGATAACCACTAAACTAAAGCTTTTGAATGTTATCAGGGGTGAGCGGATTGATACAAATATCAACGGTAACGATACCAAGTATACAGTATGTGGTCAATACTGCAGTAATTAGATCAATATTGTTTTATGATCACAATATTTTTTGTTGTTGTCATTTTTTGTTATTGTTTACAAACTTACGAAATACTGTAAGTCCCTGGACACAGATAGAAAAAAAAACAAAAACCTAATGATTTAAAGAGTCAGTAGAGGTTTTTGCTTATGTTTAGTTATTTTGCACTATCAACTTGATGCTTAAAATATTATATATAGTAAGCGGGAACAAGACACAATTTTATATATTGTTACACCACCATCCTGTGTTTTTGTCTGATTATGATTGTGATCACAAATTTAATCATTCAATGATATTAAAACAACTTGAAATGTCAGCATCAGCATTGTTATGACCAATACCGCCTCTGTAGCTACTTGGAATTGGATCGATACCCAAAGTTGTAGTACCGTCCAAAATAATATAAAGTATTCAAACAACGGAAGAATATTACATTTCAACATTTCTGAAGATCGAACCATGCTACTGAAATAAACCTAATATTAATAGTAAATTAGCAAGTACATTATTAATAGTTTTGAGAAAATAATACAAATAGTAGTGATACCGCATATATCAGCATCCAAATTAAGAGTCTTTGTAAACCATTTTGAAATGGCTTTATTATGGTTAAAGGCCTACTGAAACCCACTACTACCGACCACGCAGTCTGATAGTTTATATATCAATGATGAAATCTTAACATTGAAACACATGCCAATACGGCCGGGTTAACTTATACAGTGCAATTTTAAATTCCCCACCACACTTCCGGTTGAAAAACTCCTTTGGATATGACTTATGCACGTGACGTCACAAAATCCACGGAAGTGGTTGGACCCCATCGGACCCGATACAAAAACCTCTTGTTTTCTTCGACAAAATTCCACAGTATTCTGGACATCTGTGTTGGTGAATCTTTTGCAATTTGTTTAATGAACAATGGAGGCTGCAAAGAACAACGTTGTAGGTGGGATCGATCGGTGTATTAGCGGCTAAGTACAATACTTACAGCAACACAACGAGGACTACTTACTTAGCAGACGCCTAGCCGATGCTAACCGCCAAACCCACGGATGAAGTCCTTCGTCGCGCCGTCGATCACTGGAACGCAGGTGAGCACGGCTGTTGATGGGAAGATGAGGGCTGGCTGGCGTAGGTGGAGCGCTAATGTTTTTATCATAGTTCTGTGAGGTCCGGTTGCTAAGTTGCTAAATTAGCCTTAGCGTCGCTAGCAACAGCATTGTTAAGCCTTACCAGGCTGAGAATTTTTAACAGTGTAGTTACATGTACATGGTTTAATAGTATTGTTGATCTTCTGTCTATCCTTCCAGTCAGGGATTTATTTATTTTGTTTCTATCTGCATTTGAGACAGATGCTATCACGTTAGCTCATGCTACAGAGCTTCGTCGATGATGGGTGTCCTTCGTCGCGCCGTCGATCGCTGGAACGCAGGTGAGCACGGCTGTTGATGTGACCGTGTAGTTACATGTACATGGTTTAATAGTATTGTTGATCTTCTGTCTATCCTTCCAGTCAGGGGTTTATTTCTTTTGTTTCTATCTTCATTTGAGAACGATGCTATCACGTTAGCTCAGTAGCTAAGTGTGTCACCGATGTATTGTCGTGGAGATAAAAGTCACTTTAAATGTCCATTTTGCGTGCTCGACTCTCATTTTCAAGAGGATATAGTATCCGAGGTGGTTTGAAATACAAATCCGTGATCCACAATAGAAAAAGGAGAGAGTGTGGAATCCAATGAGCCAGATTGTACCTAAGTTACGGTCAGAGCGAAAAAAGATACGTCCATCACTGCCTCTCTAGTCCTTCACTGTAACGTTCCTCATCTACGAATCTTTCATCCTCGCTCAAATTAATGGGGTAATCGTCGCTTTGACGCTCCGAATCTCTCTTGCTCCATTGTAAACAAAGGAAAATTGTGAGGAATATTACCTCCTGTGACGTCACGCTACTTCCTGTACAGGCAAGGTTTTTTTTATCAGCGAGCAAAAGTTGCGAACTTTATCGTCGATTTTCTCTACTAAATCCTTTCAGCCAAAATATGGCAATATCGCGAAATGATCAAGTATGACACATATAATGGATCTGCTATTCCCGTTTAAATTAAAAAAATTCATTTCAGTAGGCTTTTAAGGGACATATAATATATACAAAAATAGATTTTAGGCCATATCGCCCAAACCTATGCTACACTATCTTGGAAAAACAAAACCTTAGAAAACATTGGAGGAGGAGACTTTAACAATGAGAGAGAAAAATACTTTCTGTCCCTCGCTCAAAACGTGGGAAATCAGTACACCCATGTACTAAACTGTATCGTTATACCGCTATTTTTTAGTGATACTGCCATGCAAACCCCAAGAGTAACATGGTTAACGCTCTGGAAAGGCTTATAAAGCCAAGAGTGAAATTGAGCCTGCGATAAAATAAATGAATGTGAATCAGATTTCAATTACTCCGTCTAGTAGTCCAGAAGGGTCACCTTCTTGGTCCTGGCCTGCCTTATGATTTAACCCTCTGGAGTCCGCACTCGTCAGCCATCAATGTCTTTCACTTCAAATGTACTCCATTTTCTTTTGTCTGTCGGCTGGTGCACTCATACTCATTTTGCATCCACAGCTGTCCCGACCCCAACCAACCAATCCCTCACGCTTACACATGCAGCCCCACACCCATCCTGTCTGGTGGCTGAAAGGCTGGTCCTAAAAGCTTGAAACAGGAGCACTAAAAATAATTCCCGTGTAGTTGCCAAATAAGCAAACCCAACATGTGAGGGCGAAAGGATCTCGGCAGTCAACAGAGAAAGTCGTATCTTTTCTGACAGAAACGAACAGCCATTGAAGTGAAATTCACATTACAGTTAGTTTTGTTCACACATAGAGGCTTATACGCTAAATTGATCGAACGCCAGCAGGTCAAGAAAGGCAATTATTCACCACTGGCTCGAATAATAAAATTACTGCTACAAGTCAATGTGATGCATTACAAGCAGATGCTAAGCCTGCTATTAGCATAGATTAAACCACTTCCAGCCACATAATCACCAGGCAACATTCAATTTAATTTTCATGCCATACTCTGATCCTGTTTACAAAGCGTTAAACTGGTTAATCATCAGCCGTCCGTGGAAAATACTGTGTGAAATTGAAATAAGTGATAAAATATTAGGCACCACCATCCACCTCGCAGCAATGACTGGGTGAAATTGATGAGGTTATCTATCAAGGTGTGACGTCTCATGGCTTCGTAAGAGCTCATAAATGGCACAGCCTGGCCGCACTGCAGTGTCCTGTCACACCCAAGCCTGTTGGGAGGGAGGAGTGGGGGGTCTCCGGTGGATGAAGAGGTGGAGTTGTTGGGGGGGATTACTTGGCAGCTGCACAGATTGCAGTCGATATGACTGTGGGCCCCACATGCAGAAGTGGACAGGAGGCTCTCATTATCAGCCACAAAAACACTAGAGGGAAAGGGAGTGGTGTGTGTGTGCGCGAGTGCGTGCGTACGTGCGTGCGTGTGCATGCATGCCTATGTGTAATCAAACAAATGGCACATGAAAATCCACAAATAAATTCTGTCCGAGCCAACTCGCAAGCACTGTGTTAAGAGTACCGTGCCAACTGTATACCGTATGACAATCTGCTTTTGTTGGGCCATCATTGAGGAAAGCTCGACCAATCCAAAGGAATTGTTAGACTATTGTCAAAAACTGTGACTTTTTTATTTTTTCATGTTTCAATACTGTATGTATAAACTGTGTAGAATGGAAACTTTGCATCCATGAAATCAATTGTTTTTCCCATTGTTTGCAGCTTTGGAGGGGCGGATGGGGTGGTATCAACACAAAAAGCACCACGTGATCACTCCTCTACAGCAACATACAAACCCCGTTTCCATATGAGTTGGGAAATTGTGTTAGATGTAAATATAAACGGAATACAATGATTTGCAAATCATTTTCAACCCATATTCAGTTGAATATGCTACAAAGACAACATATTTGATGTTCAAACTGATAAACATTTTTTTTTGTTGCAAATAATCATTAACTTTAGAATTTGATGCCAGCAACACGTGACAAAGAAGTTGGGAAAGGTGGCAATAAATACTGATAAAGTTGAGGAATGCTCATCAAACACTTATTTGGAACATCCCACAGGTGAACAGGCAAATTGGGAACAGGTGGGTGCCATGATTGGGTATAAAAGTAGATTCCATGAAATGCTCAGTCATTCACAAACAAGGATGGGGCGAGGGTCACCACTTTGTCAACAAATGCGTGAGCAAATTGTTGAACAGTTTAAGAAAAACCTTTGTCAACCAGGTATTGCAAGGAATTTAGGGATTTCACCATCTTCGGTCCGTAATATCATCAAAGGCTTCAGAGAATCTGGAGAAATCACTGCACGTAAGCAGCTAAGCCCGTGACCTTCGATCCCTCAGGCTGTACTGCATCAACAAGCGACATCAGTGTGTAAAGGATATCACCACATGGGCTCAGGAAAACTTCAGAAACCCACTGTCAGTAACTACAGTTGGTGCAAGGCACCACTATAAATATTGTGTCTGCCTTAGCGCTTATAATACCAATATCACTAATGCTTGGTAAATTTTCGAGTCATAAAATCTAAATGGATCATTGTTGGCGCTTTTTGGGTGGTTACTTATTGAGTTTTATTGGCGGAACAGAGGACCTCCCATTGGCACCATTGTAAGCAGACTTTTATTTACATTTATTTAAATAGAATGACAGACACACATGTCACAGATATTACACTATTGTCTTGTGGCGTTTGCGTTTGTTATGACCTTTCTTGACCACCGTAGGTATTCACCATTTTTCTTTTGATGATGTCAGAGATTGGAAAATAGACTTGATGTTTAAAATCTTTATTATTACAAGTGCTAAACTTCATATAAGCTCTGCCATTCTTTAATCCAATGTTTTCCTTTTTGTAGAGTCGATAAAATCAATCGATTCCCTTTTAACACCAATTTGGATTGATACCTATTTCTTGGGAGGCAAACTTGCCAAGCACTGATCGATATACTTAAAATGTAGGATTAAAAATTGATATATCAATCAATCGTTACACTTTTAATAATCATAGAACAGTGCATGAGGAAATGTCAAGTATGTGTGTGACTCATTCAGTAAGGACTTGGCTTGAGGAATGAAAGGCTTGAAAACACCTCAAATAAATCTGCAGAATTGGGGCCAGCTGCTGGAGAGATGCCCTATTGCTTATAAGCGCAGTCAACGTACCCTTGAGCAAGGTACCAGACTGTTCCAACTCTTGCAACACTGAAAATGTTTAAGGCTTGTGCATTCAACGCCAGCCTATTACAAACAAGCCAGTATTCACAACCTTCAATTGAAACCGACAGCAATATGTAATATATAAAAATGTATCTACAATGCAGTAGCTTTTCTCCTATTTTTGAGACACTGCTACACCTGTGTTTAACACACCCTGTGACATCATTATTAATATAGTCATGATGCCATGTTGCCATTTTTTGTATTTATTCATCAACCAGACCCTCCAGGAATGTGTGCAATCACCTCAATTCCTTTGTTCAATACTTGTACTGTAACCCCTACATTGTACACCATAAAAAATAAACCTCTCTTCCTTACAAGACTGAGTACAGCTAGTTTAAAAAATATACAAAGAAAGGGGTTGGAGAAATAATGAATGCATGGCATTCCTCAAAAAAAAAACAACATAAAAACAATGACAACCCACCCTCCAAGAACCCTGGGGGCCCCCTGCAACAATACCATTACAGAGGTGGTCGAAGATCCTGTGTGTGGTCAGCTAATAAAGCAATTGTCTGCCATTGTAAAGAGGATTACTTTAATCTAGTAATGGCGGATGTCGTGCGCCCCATAGCAATGGTGTAAGAGGGTCACTGTGAATTGCAAAAAGCCCATTGTGAGGCAAGCGAAGCCCTCTTCTTTTCCACTGCTGCCCTGTGATGCCCTCAGCTGACCCTGTGGCCCAATCACGGCTAATGTCGTAACACATATTTGACACAACTTCAAACAGGTTACTAAAGATAATGGTTGCCCCTGAACCAACATGTAAACATTCACACGCATGCCCCATTTTCACACTGTGGCAGCACAGGGATGAGTACATTTAGTTTCAAAATATGCAGATTAAAATGGAAAATCTTTATATTCTTAATGATTCTGGTTACAAACATGTCTTAAAGGGAATATATGGCTTAACCTGAATATTGTGTGAATGTAAGTGTAGAAATGGGTTTGGAAATACAGAAAACCTCGGGATATGAGTTAAATTAGTTCTGTTCGTACATAAAAAAATCATATTGCTAAAAAAACATCACCCATTGAAGTTAATTTAAACAATTTAATCCGTGTTTGCCACCCTCAAAACAGCACAATGTAAAATGCCTTTTTAAAAAGAAACACATACGTCAAGGCAATAAATGAAAACATATGAAAAACAAAAAAATGTAATGTACTACAACAACAGTAGTTTTATTGAAGAAATGTAAAAATATTGTACACCATTGACTAGACTTTTACAGTATTTCCTTCCAGCTGCTTCTCCATCAAACATACCATTAGCAGCTTATCTGTATTTTAATGAATACATGTCCACCTCATTCTGCAAACTAGCAGTGTTATGCTCAAACTTCTCCACCAAGTAGGCTTGACGCTCGGTCACGTTTTTTGATGATTTATTTCTTTAATTCAATGAATACCATCCGCTTCTTTTTCTCACTGCCCTTTTCACCCACTGTCTTCGCTCTCATTGTTGGAAAAACAAAGTTACCTCGATCTCTAGCTAATGCAAGCAAGTAAGACCATGTTTTGGTCGGATCGTACGAGGTTCACTGTTGCATTCGCTACGCCAACTAGTGGTGGGGAGGCTCATAAGTAGGCCTGGCCTGTTATTCAATAAGTCTATTAACCGACCATAAATGAAAATTAAGACGGTAAGTTTTCCAGCGTCGATTAATCGCCATGTGCATACTTCGAGAGCATTCACCCGTTTCGTCGCTTTCGGCAGCGACATGTTTTGGTACCACAGCGGAATGAAAAGAAGGGGGTGAATTCTCTTGTCCTTATTAAGTGTCTTTGACTCGTTGTGCGGCGACGCGGGCCCGCTGGCCAACTAGCATCACACAGTGCAACTAGTTAGCATTTAGCAGCTAACATGGACAAACAAGATGAGCCTATCAACACAGAGTGCCAAATGTGCATGAATATAACACAACCACCCGACAGTCTACACCATACTTGCCAACCCTCCCGATTTTCCCGGGAGACTCACGAATTTCTGTGCCCCTCCCGAAAATCTCCCGGGGCAACCATTCTCCCGAATTTCTCCCGATTTCCACCCGGACAACAATATTGAGGGCGTGCCTTAAAGGCACAACCTTTAGCGTCGTCTATAACCTGTCGTCACGTCCGCTTTTCCTCTATACAAACAGCGTGCCGGCCCAGTCACATAATATATGCGGCTTTTACGCACACACAAGTGAATGCAAGACGGCATGGCGTAGTGGGTAGAGCGCCCGTGTCAGA
The DNA here is from genome assembly GCF_033978785.1 of Entelurus aequoreus. Classification (NCBI taxonomy): domain Eukaryota; kingdom Metazoa; phylum Chordata; class Actinopteri; order Syngnathiformes; family Syngnathidae; genus Entelurus; species Entelurus aequoreus. Next base: position 16,671,497 of record NC_084735.1, on the reverse strand, counting down.
AACCTGAGGGTCGCAGGTTCGCTCCCCGCCTCTTACCATGCCGTTGTGTCCTTGGGCAGGACACTTCACCCTTGCCCCCGGTGCCGCTCACACCGGTGAATGAATGTTGAATGAATGATAGGTGGTGGTCGGAGGGGCCGTAGGCGCAAATTGGCAGCCACGCTTCCGTCAGTCTACCCCAGGGCAGCTGTGGCTACGAAAGTAGCTTACCACCACCAGGTGTGAATGAATGATGGGTTTTTAACATGTAAAGCGACTTTGGGTACATAGAAAAGCGCTATATAAATCCCAGGTATTATTATTAAGACATACTTGTTCAACAGTCATACAGGTCACACTGAGGGTAGGCGTATAAACAAGTTTAACACTGTTACAAATATGCGCCACACTGTGAACCCACACCAAACAAGAATGACAAACACATTTCGGGAGAACATCCGCACCGTAACACAACATAAACACAACAGAAAAAATACCCAGAACCCCTTGCAGCACTAACTCTTCCGGGACTCTACAATATACACCCCCCGCTAACACCAAACCCCGCCCACCTCAACCCACCCATCTTCCGAATTCGGAGGTCTCATGGTTGGCAAGTATGGTCTACACCCACTTTGCGTTTGGTGAACAAGCCAGGTCTGTGTAAAGAAAACGGGGAAAAATAGTGTGCGCTCATAGAAAGTGTGGTTACATACATGCCAAAGACATGCTCACAATTAATACTGTTATAAAATTTGCATTTTTTAAAAGTGCTGTCATGTTGTCATGTCATGTTAGTGTTTCCTTACTTGGAATCTGCCAGACTAAACTTTTTTTCTGCATTTGGCGTGTTAATACATCTGCAGTGTTTATATTGTTACTTTGCACTTTTGTTTAAGAAGGTCCTAACTTGATTGTCAGTTAAGTAATGTACAAGTCTACCTCTACCTAGATGTTCAATATCTAAGTTCAACTTTGTTTGTCAATACTTTATTTAGTCATTTTATTTATTGTTTTGGTTGTGTATACCGTATTTTTCGGACTATAAATCGCAGTTTTTTTCATAGTTTGGCCTGGGGTGCGACTTATACTCAGGAGCGACTTATGTGTGAAATTATTAACACATTACTGTAAAATATCAAATAATATTATTTAGCTCATTCACGTAAGAGATTAGACGTATAAGATTTCATGGGATTTAGCGAATAGGAGTGACAGATTGTTTGGTAAACGTATAGCATGTTTTATATGTTATAGTTATTTGAATGACTCTTACCATAATATGTTACGTTAACATACCAGGCACGTTCTCAGTTGGTTATTTATGCGTCATATAACGTATACTTATTCAGCCTGTTGTTCACTATTCTTTATTTATTTTAAATTGCCTTTCAAATGACTATTGTTAGTGTTGGGTTTTATCAAATAAATTTACCCAAAAAATGCGACTTATACTCCAGTGCGACTTATATATGTTTTTTTCCTTCTTTATTATGCATTTTCGGTCGCTGCGACTTATACTCCGGAGCGACTTATACTCCGAAAAATACGGTATTTGAGACCCCCCCTGCCCCTCCCACAACTTCATTAACATATTTTATTGCTTTTAGTTGTGATTTTTATTCAAGTGCCAAATTTTGCTAACAGACAAAGAATATTTTATTGTTAATACGTGTTTGTTTTATTTAACTTGGAGATGTTAAAGTCTAAATTCCAATTACATTGTTAAAATATACACAAAAGAGACAAGTTTATTGCATTTGAAAGGATATACATGCATTATTATTTTGTGTTAACAATACATCAATAGTTAATTTGGCCTAGGGTTGTAGGGTATACCGGTGCTAATAAAGTATTGCGATACTAATCATTTGAAATCAGTACTATACCAAATTTGAAATGTAACGGTATTGCATACAAGTAATAACATCTTGGAGAGGACAAATGGCAAAAAACTACCATTCTACTGGTTAATAAAGAGGGTGTGGATAGCGCAATATGGAGGTATTTGGGCTTCAAAACTAACAACAAAGGTGACGCTTTAAACAGGGAGGCATCGCGTTGTAAGTGCTGTTTTACACCTTTCCTGCTTGGTCGAGGAACGCAGGGGAGACGTTCCCTCCAAGACCGATGTATTGTCGAGGGTAACACCCTTCACTTCACAAGGGGTCCATAAGGCTCCGCTCTTAGGCCGGAATGACGAGGCCGTCGATTAGTTACAACTTGGTCACTTTTTTTACATCCACCATGCTATTAACACTCCTGCACATGCTACTGCTACCTCTCCTAACTCGCCCACTCATTTACTCACGTCACTCACCCCACATACTGCCATTCTTAAAGGAACACACGCGCACACACATATGCAACAGCTGCTTTAAAACACGCCTCGCCAAATGTGGCAATTAGTATTACCACCTTTGCTTCAAACTTAGGTACACATTTAAATAATAAGCATTCAGATCTGCAAAAGGAGTTAGTAAGAGTGACAGGTAATAATGTAGTTGTTACAACTGTCCTGCTGTTCAGTTCGGTGCAGACAGTAGTCGCGGAGCACAGGGCAGACGTTCCCTTCAGGGTCGGTGTCATTTCAATGCATTTAAATTTCTATTTTAACCTTGTAAAATTGTTCTTTAACTGTGAGTGTTTAATGTAGTGTAATATTTTCTGTTAAGATAAAGACAATATTGCTATTTTTCATAGTTTCCTTTATCTGGAAAAGTATAGAAAAGTATCGATATACATTTTGGTACTGGTACTTAATTATTGGTGTCGGGACAACCCTAATTTGGTCCCATAAAAATAATGGCAATATAATTTGTTTATCTGCAATAATTTGTAGGTCAATATATCGTTAATCCAAATTTTTGCTCGAAACCTGAAGCATAACAGTTGGCCGAAAACCTCTTAAAAGATGGAGCACTCGTATCCTGACATACCACTGTAATTGCTTTAACCCATGACTTTCTACATTTAGTCTTAATTATTAACGTTTGGAAAATAACTGTGTATTGTTAATTCAATATGGTGTGTTATCGTAAAAACAATTTGAAAGCCAAACAAAGCAACCTGAAAGTCAGTGAACAGATGCAAAGACTGCACTGTCGGCTATTTCTGCTCACTTTCTCAGCTCTGTTAACTCGGGCTCGCACACTTCACACACCTGTCCTTCCTGGCATGTGCTAAGTTTCACTGAGGTCGCAGACAACACTGTTCACTTTCGCTATGTAATCATGGAGCCTACGAGGTGAGCTATCTGACATCAGCTTTTCTCTCTTGGAGGCATGCCAACCAGGCTGTCCATGTCAGCAGCTGCCAATACACATCAAAGATTTGTGACTTTTCCCTGTGAAGTGTACGTAAATGTGTTCTCATAGCAGGAGCAGATGGCTCAGGACTTGTTTCCTGCCCACCTTACACATTTTTTCCGTTAAAATGATAAATGATAAATGGGTTGTACTTGTATAGCGCTTTTCTACCTTCAAGGTACTCAAAGCGCTTTGACAGTATTTCCACATTTACCCATTCACACACACATTCACACACTGATGGCGGGAGCTGCCATGCAAGGCGCTAACCAGCAGCCATCAGAGGCAAAGGGTGAAGTGTCTTGCCCAAGGACACAACGGACGTTAAAACTTCAGAATGTTTGGCCTATTCAGGAATCCCAAGCTCTATGTCAACAATTTTCAAAAACTTCCCGGAGTTCCAGGACATTTTTTCCATTCAAAATGAATTGGCCATTTTTCACACTTCCACAATTCCTACATTTTTCAATCGATTTAAACCATTCCACCTTCAACACGTTCAACTCATTCTGGAATTTAAAACTTATACATTTTCCCCAAAACATTTTTTTTCAGGAATTATCGGATTTCCAAACCTTATTTCCACCCTTCTTTCTTGACTACTTCTTCCACATTTTTCAACCTATTTCAACAGTTGCATCATCGAATTATTCATCTTAGTCAGGAAAAAACCCAAAGTTGGATTTAAATCCCCCAAAATTCCCTGTTTTCACAAAATTCCCAGAATTCTGCAATACCATTTCTCAAATAAAAATGGTTACTACTTCAACATTTCTTGACCGATTCAAACAATTCCAACATAAACCAATTCAGCTTATTCATCACTTTCATAAAAATTCTGACTTTTCCCAAAATGCCTAAATTTCCTGGAAATTCATATTGAAACAGGATTATTTTCAATAGGATTTGTTTTCAAGTTCCACAATTCCATTTAACCATTAACACATTCCACTCATCCTGGACAATGAAACTAACACGATTCCAAGTTCAAAACTAAATTCTGGTTTTCAAGGAATTTCTAGAATTCATGGAATTCTGTACGACTAATTCTCAAATATAAATTGTCACTATTACCACATTTCTCAACCGATTCATACAATTCCAACACCAACCAATTTAGCTCATTCAGGACATTGATGCTATTTATCACCTTGAAAAACAATTCCCACTTTTCCCGAAGTTCCCAGATTACCAGGATATCCCCATTGAAATGAATAAGATTTTTTTTCCAACTTCCACAATTCCATCCATCCATCCATTTCCTACCGCTTGTCCCTTTCAGGGTCACAGGGGGTGCTGGAGCAACTGATTCAAACCATTCCACCATCAACACATTCCGCTCATTCTGGAAATGTATGCTATGTATCAAAAATTCCTACTTTTCCCCAAACTCCCAATTTATCAGAAAATTTCCATCTAAATAAATGGGACATTTTTATAAGTTCCACATTCCCCACAATTTTTTGGACCGATTCAATCAGTTCTAACACCAACCTGTTCGGCTCATGAATTTTGTTACATTGCGCCATCTTGGAAGTATGCTAACTGTTGTAATGTTAGTATATTAACCTTAGCACGCTAACGTTTTAAGCTAACATCTAAGATAATTTTGTACCTTTTAACCTAATAATCATAGACGTTGTTCTTTGACAGCATCTTAGAATTATGCTAGCTGGTCCCCTGTTAGCATGTTAACATTAGCATTCTAATGTTTCATGCTAGCAGATTAGCTAATTTTGTATTTTTTAACCAAATAACGATGTATTTAGTTACTTGGTGCCATCTTAAAATGATAAATGATAAATGATAAATGGGTTATACTATACTATAGCGCTTTTCTACCTTCAAGGTACTCAAAGCGCTTTGACAGTATTTCCACATTTACCCATTCACACACACATTCACACACACTGATGGCGGGAGCTGCCATGCAAGGCGCTAACCAGCAGCCATCAGAGGCAAAGGGTGAAGTGTCTTGCCCAAGGACACAACGGACGTGACTAGGAAGGTAGAAGGCAAGTATACTAACTCTTCATCTGTTAGCATCCTAATGTTACCATGCTATCGTTAGCACGCTAACGTTTTATGCTCACATTTTAGCTCCTTTTGCAATTTTAAACTTACCGTATTTTCCGTGCTGTAAGGCGCACTTAAAATTTTAAAATTTTCTAAAAAAAACGGCTGTGTGCCTTATAACCCGGTGCGCCTAATTTACAGAATAATTCTGGTTGTGCTTACCGACCTCGAAAGAATTTTATTTGGTATATGGTGTAATGATAAGTGTGACCAGTAGATGGTAGTCACACAAAAGAGATATGTGTAGACTGCAATATGACAGCAGTAAACAACACCAAAACTTTAAAAGTTCCATTGAGAATATAGAATATTACACACGACGCACAAAAATCAGTCATAATGTTTAAGTACGACTTTCGTAAGCTCTGAAGCCGCACCGCTTGATGGAATGTTGGCGCATTACGGCTACTGTAGTCAGACATACAAGTATTATTATGGTGTGTGTGTATAAGGACTGCAAAATGGCACCCATTAGCAGACATATTGTCTGGCGTTTTGTTTTGCAATATTATACAAAACCAACTTTTCTTACCTTCTGGTACCTGCTTATGTGTATTTGGGATCTGCATAAGTCCTGAAAATGTGTGCACGTCCACCATTGTAGTCAGTGCAGACACCGTAGTCGATAAGCTTCTTCTTTTTCTCTATCTTCCTTTTATGTGGTATTCATCCTCCGCTGTTGCCATTTCTAATATAAAGTAGCTTAAAGTTCTAACATATATCTGTCAGTAGACTCGCTATGACAGCGCTAAAAACTACTGGTGTAGTGGGTTTACATAATTTATCCACGCAACTTCAGTTATTACCGGTCGGCCGGTTTTTCGCGGGACACATTTCCAGCGTTGTTGTTGCACTAGTGAGCCACTGATGAGGATATGCTGCTCTGTTATTGATTTAAGTAAAGTATGAATGTCATTAAAACAGTTAGCTCCATCTTTAGACACTTCTTCCACTCCCGTCGTTGCACGCTACACCGCTACAACAAAGATAACGGGGAGAAGATGCTGTCGAAGGTGAGCGACATAAATAAGACCGTCCACAAAACGGCGCATCCTGAAGCAACTGTCAGAAAGCGACTTGAAGATGATCTGTAAAACATAATCTATGCAACACTTTGACCAAAGAACCACCATTAAATGGTATGTAGACCACAAGGAAGTGTTTTTTAAATAAATAAAAAAAATCATAAAATGATCCCGTTTCTCGCCGCCATCTTAAATGTATGTTGGCTGTTCCATAGCTATTGTTTACGCAAAATGTTGGCATTCTAGCATTTTAGCTAATTTTGTACATTTTAACCTAAAAATCACGGATTTCAATATTCAGCTAAGTATTTTAGCTATTTCCCTGTTAGCTTGCTAACTTTTTATGCCAGCATTTTGGCTAATGGAATGCAATTAGAGCAAAAACATATATATTCTGTTACTTTGTATCCTCTTGCTGCTAATTTTCCAACTATACCGGGGGTCGGCAACCCGCGGCTCTAGAGCCGCATGCGGCTCTTTAGCGCCGCCCTAGTGGCTCTCTGGAGATTTTTCAAAAATGTATGAAGAATGGAAAAAGATGAGGGGAAAAAAAAATCAATTTTTTTGTTTTAGTATGGTTTCTGTAGGAGGACAAACATGACACAAACCTCCGTAATTGTTATAAATCACACTGTTTATATTAAATATGCTTCACTGATTCAAGTATTTGGCGAGCGCCGTTTTGTCCTACTTATTTTGGCGGTCCTTGAACTCACCGTATAGTCTGTTTACATGCATAACTTTCTCCGACTTTCTAGGACGTGTTTTATGCCACTTCTTTTTCTGTCTCATTTTGTCCACCACACTTTTAACGTTGTACATGAGTGCACAAAGGTGAGTTTTGTTGATGTTATTGACTTGTGTGAAGTGCTAATCAGACATATTTGGTCACTGCATGACTGCAAGCTAATCGATGCTAACATGCTATTTAGGCTAGCTATATGTACATATTGCATCATTATGCCTAATTTGTAGCTATATTTGAGCTAATTTAGTTTCCTTTAAGTCCTCTTAATTAAATGTATATCTCATGACACATGTAATATGGCTTTTAATTTTTTGCGGCTCCAGACAGATTTGTTTTTGTTTTTTTGGTCCAATATGGCTCTTTCAACATTTTGGGTTGCCGACCCCTGAACTATACCAACATTTAGCATTTCACGTTTCAAACTACATTTCAGTACAGCTTCTGTTTTCACCTCTCAAACCATTTAAACTATTTCAGTTTAGCGTCAGCTCTTTTAATATTCAAACCATTTCAACATTTACCCCATTTAATTATTTAAACCATTTCAACATTCAAACCTTTTCTACATTCATCATACATTCAAATAGCATTTCAGTTCAGAATCAGTTGTTTACCATTCAAACCATTTCAACATTCAAACTATTACATTCGTTTCACATTCCATCACCATTCCAGTTCAGCTTCAGAGTTGGAGTATTCACACGCAATTTCTAGAGAAATTTCTTCATCTAGTTGAAATAGTACAGTAATTTGAAAATAAACTACAATTACGTGCTTTTAATGCCATCTAGGGTCTACTTTAAAATCTGTGAGGTAAAAAAAAACAAGTAAAACATCGATACAGTATTTATTTCAAATATTTGGAACACTTAAAACATTCACAATAAATTAGTACAAATACAAGTTGATTCATTGTTAGTGAAAAAAATAAGCCTCAAAAAACATTTCAACTTTTGCCGCAGCTTTCTAAAAAATCGTTTGCAAATTTAGGCCTTTTAGGCCGCAACCATCACCCATTGCTTGTATTCTGAAACATGACTTGTTCCCGGAAGTGAAAAGCAGTGATGGTCAACAAAGCTAAGATGGCTGATGTACACATCAAGCAGCGCGCAAACTATCTGAGTACAAAAGAGGCTTAAATATTCATACAAAAAGCAAATACGAGCTAAAAAATCTAACTATGCAAAGGAATAGATCCCTATACATTATCAAAAGAGGATTTGTTGAGTGATATCAAGCTTTATTTCGGTCACGTTCCCAGATATATCAAACGATTGTGCTCCAGATGTCATTCTACATGAAAAAACAGATGGAAACTTGGAAAACCATGGAGGCATAAAACTTATTTTTGTGTGACTGGGTAAAGGAAATTGGCATCAAGACTCTCCCGGATAAATATGCATAATTTTTGCTAAAGGTAAGGTTGCATTCCATGATCGAACTTCGCATCTACTATGTTTGTTGTTGTTGCACGTGCCGTTTATGAGTCGCTTGTTTTTCCCGGTTTTTATCAAAATATAACTATAGATGTGAACATTGTGTATGTGCTGAAAGTTTCATTTATGATTGTTGCCTTTGGTAAAAGCTTCACTCTTTTGCTCACATTTGTTTTGTTTTATTTAGACTCGCTGAGTTAGTGCTTTTCAAAACACTTGCAGCAAACATGTGTTGAAGAAATACAAATAATATCAAGATAATACTTAAATGGGAAATAATAAGCGTTAACATGATATCAAACAAACCTTTAACAAAGTGGTCACTCCAAACTCATGCCTTTTGCGACTTTGCTCCCTTCTACTAAAGTGTGTGCTGCTTTTCTCGTCGTTTCGTAAAAACCACTTGCACTTTTCCTCCCTTTTTAATTACCTCCCAAGGAACTCAGAAGAAACGTTTATCCTTTTTCGCGATTGAAACGATTTGTACAGCTGAAAACAACACAAGCATAGGGCATATTGTCTTCGAGAAAGGCTAAATGGTACCTAGTACCCATTGAGAACAGAGATAGCTTGACCACCATGCGTATTTATTGGGCGGAACTACCAAATGAATTGAAAATCAACTGCCATTTTAAAAAATAAAAAATAAAAATAAAAATATGACTTGTGCAGGACGTCCAGTTTTTTTTATATATAACTTTTGCTATATCTAACACAGTGATTGAGAATAAATTAAATGTGCCTCACGTGAAAAAAAAATCCTATAAAGATTCTCCTGGTTTCATTTATATACCGTATGCATGCCTAACCAGATGGAGCGGTTGGTATTCGCCGACATAATACCTTGGAAAACCAAGTAAACGACCCACTCGGACAGTTTAGTGTGTCTGGCTGAGAGACATAATGATGATCCTTGGATTTAACAGTTGGGACTAGGCTTTTTTATTGTTCCTTAAGCTCTTGTGGCCCTTGTGCTGCACTGTCGTTAAAGGGGGGCAGGGTAGGGTTTAAATCTCTTCCTCCAACCACCTGTTGTGGATGCCCCATCAGCCACCCTCTTACACAAACTCACAATCCCCCCACCCTTTCTGCTCTTGTACTACTGACCCTTTATAATGCAAAAACATGCATGCATACACGCGCGAGTCAGTATTCACATTTGCCTTTAGTTTGTTTAATTAATTCATGACAACGCTCTGAGGAGGCCTTGGTCGCTGGGTGAGACTCAATGACTGGCAGACGGCCAGATCGTGCAGAGGGGGTTAAACCAAAGGCCCTGGCCTCACTTTAGCCATCTGATCCCACTCTTAGACCACAACTGCCACCACCCCGGCGACCACAAGGCTGCATTAAACTGCAATCCTATTATGGAGGATGAAGAGACGGGTCGGTAAATGGAAAAACTTACAATGTTTCAATCAGGGTTTTATGCTGCCGATTCCAATCATCCATAAGTGAGACCGGCCGATATCGATCACATGTACTATGGTGAATGCTGTTGACAGTGTAACAATGTCAACAGAATATTTCAACTATCTTTATTTTCTTTCATTACATACAATTGTTTGAGCGAAACAAAGTCAATAGTACACAATAACTAAATAAAAGTAAAAATTACTATCTACTACTCTTTTAAACCCTTTTGTTTTAGCCCTTAAAGTCCTTATGTGTCCAGGGAATTATTCCATGACTTTGTAAACATTAGTAAAAACCTCGATTTAATCACTCTAGTATCGATCATATACTGATAATACTCTTGGAATCATCATTTATGATTCAATCCGCCTTTCCCTTATGTGTCATGTAGCCTGGCCGCTGAACAGTACTCACTAAGATACCGCAACAATTGTTGTTTTATTATCGACTCTTATTAATCTATTTGTTATTTTCCTGTTAATATCTGTTTATTTGCTGCTGCAACGTAGTTCCATCTACACTTCTTAAACTGTACCATATTTGTGTGTTGCTTCAAGCAGGCTTAGCGGCTAGCAAAACACTTAGCATGTCTGTACCTGGCTAGCTCTTATTCAGTGTGTAACAAGTTTAGCCTCAGCCTCCTGTCCTCCAGTGATAACGATACTTGATAATGATACTTGATGTACTAAGAAATGCAATTTATTTTCCGTAATAGAGGTAATGATTATCCACCTAAGGGAGCGATTCCACAATGTGTATGGAGATACTTTAGCTGCTAGCTGCCGCTGTCAGCCAAGCAACCAAATATAAACTTAACTAAAGGGGACCAAGTACTTTTTCACGAAAATCGGCCGGTATTGATCAGTGGTTTATTGATTGGCACATTCCTCCTTGTTGTCATGAAATATTTGAGATTGTTGAGAGGTGATAAGTTCATCATTCAGTCTCATCTGATTTTAAAGTTATAAGTGGAAAAGTAGTAATACATTCACATTACACAATTTCCAAATGATAGTTTTCTGGTAAAAATTATTCAACAGACTTGTTGAATAATTAGACAGAATATTGCCATACTTCTGCTTCTCACACAGTGTCAACACAAGCTGTTAAGTTTTAGATCAAATCTACTGTCTCCTAATTGCCTCACGGATTACATCAACTCATCCAAAGAGGGCTAACTGTTTACAAAGCACTGTACTCTTATCAACTAAAAATAAAAACAAGGCTTTTTGCGTCTTTCTTTGATAGCAAGGATGTCCAAAGCACTGCCTGGGGGCCAATTGCATTTGCATGTGGCTGTGACACATTTAAAAAATACAATTGGACAAGAAAACAGAACAAAAAAAAACAACAGCAAAAGTTGTAAAAAGAGCAAAAAGACATTATGTAGGAGAAATTAGTTTAAATGGTTACACTAACAACACTAATAATAATAACAATATGTGTTTCTACCTATGACATGTAGCTGACATGCAGGGTTTTTTCTTAAAAGATATATAATGGAATCTGTTTGAGTCGACATCCCTTGGATTAGCTGACTCTTGTCGGCATACGCGGTTCTCGACATAACCAAAGCTAGCCATTGCTTGCACATGTGCTTGTGACTTTGGTCAGGGACATAAAAAAATGGGTAAGGAAAAATATTTTTGAACCTAAAAAATTTTGTTGAAATAACTTTGTTCCATTCGCGCACACCTTTTACCCAGTTCCTCCAGACTACTTAAACTCTCCAATCCATGCACTTGGCACCAGTAGATTATTGGTGGTTCACTCTTTCAGTCGTGTCATCTCCTGTTCTTTGACTTCCCTCACATTTCTTGTTCTTATGGTTCCAGGTAGTGTTATACTGCTTTGGGGGTCCTACTGCGGCAAAATCGATTAAATACTTGTTTATTGTTAGTTGCAGAAAAGGGGAAGAAACAACTGCAGGGTTTTTCTTAGACTGCCAAAATACCTGTAGTGGTGGGGGGCGTGGTCACCATGACGTCATCGTATATTTGGCAAAATTTCCACTGATGAAGATTTTCTTTAAAAAAGACTCAAAAATGTACACAGTACATACATTTAAAACAAACCTGTGTTATTAATTAGTATGAACATATATTTTTAATATTATATTGTTTTGTTCTATTTTCAATTGTTGCTGCTTACTGAACAATGCACTTAGCCTCCAGTGTGTCTCCACATTGAATGCGCTTTCTACCTGCCAGCCATGTAGTAGTTTTAAGCGCTTTGATAACGAGTCTACTTAAATATATGTTGGAACTATAAGCTACTTTGTGCTAGAAATGGCAACAGTGGAGGATGCATGTGCATGTACGAGCCAGTCAGTCCCATAACAAGAGGATAGAGAAAAAGAAGGAGCTTATTGACTACAGCTTCAGACTACAATGGCAGATTCATGCAAAGATCTTTGGGTAAATTTCTACCATGTATGGAGATATCTGCTGACATGACAATGCAGAAAACGTCACAGGGCAGACTAAATTTCCAACAGCTTGTTCGCAAAATTGTTTTATAAATATCTCAGCAATGCCTCAATGGTTTGATTTCAAACTTTCAGGATTTATGCAGATCCCAAATGAAGAAAAACAGGTACCATCAAGTAAGAAAAGTTGGTTTTGCATAATAGGTCCCCTTTAAGATAGCGGCATAAGAGGCAAACTCTATGGTTGCATTGCTTTTTGTTAGATTATATCAAAATGGATTGTTGATTTAACATAATTCCTACATCTATTTGCACGGCTTGTGTATATTAATGTTTTTGCCTTTGTGTGCCAAGTTTTACAGTAACTTCACTGTATCAATATTAAGTTAGATGTATTTTGTAAAGGACTGTTTGACAAACTAAATTACAACATTCAGAAAGTTAGAATAATGTATGTACTGTAAATAAATTGTAATCATAAAATAAGCAGCAACAATTGAAAAATGAAGCTAAACAAAATATAATGTAAAAAGAAAAATCTATATTGATACTAATGACACAAATTTGTCTTAAAACAGTTGGTTAGCCTTTTCAAAATTTAAAATGATACGATGGCGTCATACCGGAATGGACTCTCACACTATTAACTAGATCCACTCGACGTCCATTGCACCGGTCGCCCAGGGGGTGGGGGGGGTCCCCACATCAGTGTATACCAGTTGGTTGAGTTTTTTCTTGCCCTGATGTGGGATCTGAGCAGAGGATGTCATTGTGGCTTGTGCAGCCCTTTGAGACACTTGTGATTTAGGGCTGTATAAGTAAACTTTGATTGATTGATTGATTGATTGATAATTGATTGATTGATTGATACTGCCCTGACCAATCCTCAAAATAGATACCACAAATAGACTGCCGTTCTGTGGGAAACACGGTAGCCTATTTAGGAAGATAATAAAATGCGCCCCAAAATTTGAGGTTAATCAGAACGCGGCCCTTAGTGCATAAAGTGTAGACAACCCCTGCTCTATATGAGAATGATCTAATGGAGGCTACGCATTTGAACAAAAAAACTTTCAAAAACTCTCAAAGTGGAAAGGTTAATGGTGTCACAGAAAAATGCTTGCCAAAGGTAAGACTTCAGCATATGGAAGGACATCATATTTAAAGCAACAATAGGTTGCATTCAGTCACATGACTTTTGAATGGAAGTAAAAGAGAGTGGTGGTCCACCAAACCAACACTGCTACTGATTATCGGTCGGTCGCGTTCCAAGACATGTCGAACTATTTGGTGCGCCAGACGTCATTCTACACGACAACACAAATGACAACTTGGAAAAGCATGGAGGCCTACAACGTCTTTGTGTGTTGCTGAGTCACGGAAATTAGTATCAAGACTCAATCGGATAAATTATGCATTGTTTTTCACGGGTAAGGTTGCATTTCATGATTTAGCTTCGCGTCTACAGCCAGGTTTGTTGCCTTGTTGTTGTTGCACACGCTGTTCACGGGTACACATGGTTTTCCTGTCACCATCACAATTTAACTGTAGATGTTCACACTGTGTATATGCTGAAAGCTTCATTTATGATTGCGGCATTTGGTAAAAGCGTAATTCTTTTTAGATTTGCTCACATTTGTTTTTTGTTTTATTCAGACTCGCCGAGTTGGTGGCTTTCGAGACACTCATAGCAAACACGTGTTTTAAGACTTCTAAATAAAGATTAAATACAAATAATATCAAGATAAAACGTCAATGGGAAACACTAAATGTTAAAAGTTTATGTCACAAACCTTTAACGAAGTGCTCACTTCAAACTTGTGCGTTCTTCGACTCTGCTCCCTTGGACTGGAGTGTGTGCCACTTTTCTAGTCGTCTTTCATAAAATCTTGCACTTTTTTGCCCTTCTTGAATACCTCTTGAAGAACTCTGAAGAAACGTTTATCCTTTTGATGATTTGAACGGTTCTAACAGCCAAAAACAATGCAAGCTTAGGGCATTTTTCTTCGAGACAGGCAAAATGCCACCCAGAACGGTTTGACCACAGACCTTTGCTTGACCACCACTTCGAGTCATGCATATTTAATGACGTCTGGTGAGTACAACCTATAGTGGAAAAAGGGCTGTTGTTGTGCCCTTCGATAGAAAACGATAACAACAGTAAACAGAGGCCAAGAGTTGCACGTACAGATCATTGTGAACGGCAACACTCTTCTGCCGATGACACTATGTACACCACAGTCCAAATCATAGTCCATGTAGTGTCAGACAACTGCAGGTTAATAGAAGAGTGAGGGGGCAGTTACAGGAAAGCATAGAGACCTCAAGAAGCAGTATAAGCGTTCAAGAGGCTTTACTTCACAATTTTTAGCGAATATTTCATACAACCAACACTCCTAATACAGAACTCTCGATAATCCTTCCCATGTTTTCAAATCCATAAGCCCTGAAATTGGACCTGTCTTATATCAAACACAGTATGACAGGTTTGAGTATGAATGCGTGCCTCAAAGAGAAAAGAAAAGCTCCAAATGGTGGTTGTGCGGCTCAGCTGCCTTGTTTACACTGGCGTCTGAGTTTACTGTCGTAAGAAAGTAGGCCCACAGTTGCAGAGAAGGACAGGAGTTTCATCACATCTTCACCTGTTCTCCAAAGCAGCTGCAATCTTAAAATCTGCATGCTTGACCTCCAAACAACCTTTAAAGAGGGGGATGTGTTTTTTCAGGAGAAAAAGTCCCCAGTTAGTGGTATTCAAATAGCATTGCACCCCCAACCATGTCACTGAAGAAAAAGACCATCTTCCCCTCCCTTGTTGGTGTGAATATTCATGAGCCATAAAGTCAGGCAGTGGAGATGTAACAGGCGTAATAAAAATGTCAGAGTTATAAAACACTCCAAGAAAAACCGGCAAGTCCTTCTGAATGTCAAATAGCCACAAATGCCTGTGTGGTCCCAAGCACTATTGTGCTTGACAAGACTTTTAAGCAACTGACAAGATTTGGTCACGGTTCCTTTTTGTATCTTTGGAAAAAAATATGACATTACTTGTTTTATTGTATTATACAAATGATTATTCCACATGTTGAAATTCAATTTACATTACGTATTGCACACCACACAGAACCAGACCACACATGAAATGGCAGTGGTTACGCCTACCATTATATAAGAGGTGCACACCCCCTGGCCCATCACAAATACAATTGGAATGCCACAAATGTTGTGATTTTGTGGGAGGGGTGGGGGTAATTGATGGGCACATTAATCTGTGAGTCGCTAAAGCAGGGGTCACAAACCTTTTTGAAACCAAGAGCTACTTCTTGGGTACTGATTAATGCGAAGGGCTACCAGTTTGATACACACTTAAATAAATTGCCAGAAATAGCCAATTTGCTCAATTTACCTTTAACTCCATGTTATTATTAATAATTAATGATATTTATCTTTGTGGAAACACTGATCATCTTAATGAATTCTCACATTAAATATATATAGAAACAGATAAATATCAATATGCAACACTTTATTTTTATATTGTCTCTAAGTGCACATTTTTCAAATTGAACATTTTCAAATGATCACTTCTAAGACAGTCCTGTGAAATCACAATGTTAAAGTTAAAGTTAAAGTACCAATGATTGTCACACACACACGAGGTGTGGTGAAATTTGTCCTCTGCATTTGACCCATCCCCTTGTTCACCCCCTGGGAGGTGAGGGGAGCAGTGGGCAGCAGCGGTGCCGCGCCCGGAAATCATTTTTGGTGATTCCCATTTTAACTAGCTAGCCACTAACATTTGTTTAACAAATCATGAATTACTTTGCACCATGTTTGTACAAATAATAACTCATGTAAAATTTAATAAAAATTTAAAATAATTTATGGAACATCATTAGTAATTTTTCCCGATTAAGATTAATTTTAGAATTTTGATGACATGTTTTAAATAGGTTAAAATCCAATCTGCACTTTGTTAGAATATATAACAAATTGCATCAAGCTATATTTCTAACAAAGACAAATCATTATTTCTTCTAGATTTTCCAGAACAAAAATTTTAAAATAAATTCAAAAGACTTTGAAATAAGATTTAAATTTGATTCTACAGATTTTCTAGATTTGCCAGAATAATTTTTTTGAATTTTAATCATAATAAGTTTGAAGAAATATTTCACAAATATTCTTCGTCGAAAAAACAGAAGCTAAAATGAAGAATTAAATTAAAACGTATTTATTATTCTTTACAGTAAAAAAAAGAAATTTACTTAAACATTGATTTAAATTGTCAGGGAAGAAGAGGAAGGAATTTAAAAGGTAAAAAGGTATATGTGTTTAAAAATCCTAAAATCATTTTTAAGGTTGTATTTTTTCTCTAAAATTGTCTTTCTGAAAGTTATAAGAAGCAAAGTAAAAAAATAAATGAATTTATTTAAACAAGTGAAGACCAAGTCTTTAAAATATTTTCTTGGATTTTCAAATTCTATTTGAGTTTTGTCTCTCTTAGAATTAAAAATGTCGAGCAAAGCAAGACCAGCTTGCTAGTTGTGGGGAGGCGGGGCCGGCTCCAAGATGGCAGCGAGGAGGCGTGGACGAGCGAGCTGTGGACGCCGCAATCAGCATAAGGTGCGTGGAGCGCGCAGCTGTGGACAGTGCAATCACCCTCTCGGACCGTATAAAAGGGTGAGAGACGCGAACATCAAGGGAGGAGACGGAGAAAGACGGCGGACGGGAGGAAACCATCCTCTGCTGCCCCGCAAACGACGACGACGTGCTGCTAAAAAGCAGACGGCGAACGACAGCGACGTGCTGCTGAAAAGCAGACGGCGGACGGGAGGAAACAAGTGGGGCTGGGAGGGCAGCGTGCCCTCGGCCATGGTTCCTGAGTGGGGATCTACCCAGAGCGGGGACATGACAGAGCCAGGTCCCTCGACCTGGCTGGGGAGGGCCTCTCTCACAGCTTGAGCCTGGAGGAGCTCAGATCATGCAAATGGTTTTATTCTAATCAAAAAAGCTGGAAGTATTTGGGTTTATCGGTTGCCCCAGTAGGATGAACAATGGTTGCTAAAAACTTTCCAAAACTGAATTTAACGATTCAGTAGGTGTAAAAGAATGAATAAAATGCTGTGCTGTATGACTGGTTTTATTTTCACTCTCACATTTCACTTTGGGATGGGCAAATTTACAAGTGGATTGATGATATTTAGCCCCATTCAGCAACCGTTCTTAAGAACAAATGTTCTTCTTATGCCCACTTACGAAGATTTTAAGGAGATTTTTGTATTCACCAATGTTTTCTTAGCTGGGAATTGTTCGTAGGTAAGAACAAAGTCTACAAGTGCTCCAGAGCACTCTTAGGGTGGCCTATTTGTTCTTAAGTGTGACAAGTTCCCTTACTTCTATTGTCTAATGTTAAATTAATATCATAGATAGATAGATAGATAGATAGATAGATAGATAGATAGATAGATAGATAGATAGATAGATAGATAGATAGATAGATAGATAGATAGATAGATAGATAGAAGACAGACAGACAGACAGACATATAGCAAAATGAGCAATATATAGACATTTCAAAAGACCGTGTGCGCACGCACACACACACACAAACACACACACACACACACACACACACACACACACACACACACACACACACACACACACACACACACACACACACACACACACACACACACGCACACACACACACACACACACACAATCATCAATTACCGGGCCGTTGATTTAGTGATTGGTGACTCTTTAAAAGACCAACAGGCTTCTCACACCCTGTTGCAACTCAACTCACACGATGGCAATGCTTTTGCTGCTACTGCAAGACGCCGCAGATTGTGCCCTGGAGAGGGAGCGCATATTTCACGACCATGTAGACCTATTTGCCCTAAGGGACGAATATTTATTTGAACGCTTTAGGCTACCTCAGCAGTCCCCCCTTTCTTAAACTTATGTTTTGACATTATGTATTTTCCCCACGGGATAATACGAATTTCTATTCTGTAATCTGTTTGTGTTTTCTTCGTGTGTTTGATGTTCGGCTTTTCCGCCGGAATTGTGCCCTTATATGAGGAATTAAGGGTGTTTACCCATGCAAATTACGGATTTAAGGGTGTTTACATATGCATATTGGGGAAAAAGGGCGTGTTTATATGCAAATTATGACAGACACGCACGCGCTAACCATTTGGCATTCAGCAACTTAAGAACAGCAGGTGGAAACAATTTGCCCGTTTAAGAACACGTCATGAATTTGAATGGACTCCTCTTAGGAAATCACTTAGGAAGAAAGATAAGAGGAAAAGTTGGGAACTTATTGCTGAATGGGGCCCAGTGTCCTCAAGTGTATTGTGGGTAAAATCATCATCAACCGTTCACCAACGTCAACAGTTACTTGTCAACAGAGTTCAAGCAAGATGAACATTTTGTACTATGAAATTAACATGAGTGGCAGTTCATCTAAAAATAAAAATGGAGCGTCACAGCGCAAAGGAAAGAAAGAAGGAGACCAATAGTAGCAGTTATCTCAGCTGCGTTGAGTTTTTCCTCCTGATTTGTTACGCCACTGCTCAACAGTGTATCCATACTGAGGCCTACTGCTTCTCAGCCTGCCGCAGATGGATTGTAAGAGGTTAAAGCCTGTAAATCAACCACCTTCCTACTGTGCTGGCTAAAAAACGGATACTAAATATACCCAGCATTATGCAAAGTAGCTCTTCCTTAGTTGCCCTCAGCAATTCCAAGTGATCGGCCAGAAGCCAGGTGACACCATGCCACAAAGTGCCATCTTGTGCCTTAGCTGGTGCCATCCTGAGCCTCTTGGCAACTACATGTCTGCTTATGTGTTGTTGGCCTAATCTCCAGCCTCATTGGTGCCATGTGAAGGGGAACTGACCGGAAAGGGCAATAGCTTGACTTCTGGCACCGATAACCATTTTTTTTCCCCCAAGTGTAACCTCTCACGTTAGAACGGATATAAAAAAAAAAGGATGGATTTGTGTCTGTGAGCTAACAGACAGATATACACAAGGAGTAAAACGTTGATCTAAAAGGAAGTGCACTGTTTTGCAAAAAACGTGTTCCATAATGTAACTCCACAAGTTCACATAGATGCCAAACGTTGGGAATGAAAGCAATTTTTTCATAAATTATTTTATCATACTAGTTAAAGGCCTACTGAAATGAAATGGTTTTATTTAAACGGGGATAGCAGATCCATTCTATGTGTCATACTTGATCATTTCGCGATAATGCCATATTTTTGCTGAAAGGATTTAGTAAATAAATGATAAATGGGTTATACCTGTATAGCGCTTTTCTACCTTCAAGGTACTCAAAGCGCTTTGACAGTATTTCCACATCCACCCATTCACACACACATTCACACACTGATGGCGTAGAGAACATCGACGATAAAGTTCGCAACTTTTGGTCGCTGATAAAAAAAGCCTTGCCTGTACCGGAAGTAGCGTGACGTCGCAGGTTGAAGGGCTCCTCACATTTCCCCATTGTTTACACCAGCAGCGAGAGCGATTCGGACCGAGAAAGCGACGATTACCCCATTAATTTGAGCGAGGATGAAAGATTCGTGGATGAGGAACATGAGAGTGAAGGACTAGAGTGCAGTGCAGGACGTATCTTTTTTCGCTCTGACCGTAACTTAGGTAAAAGGGCTCATTGGATTCCACACTTTCTCCTTTTTCTATTGTGGATCACGGATTTGTATTTTAAACCACCTCGGATACTATATCCTCTTGAAAATGACTTTTATCTCCAAGACAATACATTGGTGAAGCACTTTAGCTACGGAGCTAACGTGATAGCATCGTGCTTAAATGCAGATAGAAACAAAAGAAATAAGCCCCTGACTGGAAGGACAGACAGAAGATCAACAATACTACTATCAGGAGACACCGAACCAAACACTGGACCTGTATTGCAATGTTAAGATTTCATCATTGATATATAAACTATCAGACTGCGTGGTCGGTAGTAGTGGGTTTCAGTAGGCCTTTAAAATCTCTACACTGGTGGTGGAATGGACATCAGGAACTTGATTATAGACCTACGCAAGACAAAAAAGGAGCTATAAGACCATTAACAAGAAGCATAGCCAGAAGGAAAGATATCAGTCGATAGCCCTAGCTCTGGAGCTCCATGCGAGAATTCACATTATGAGGTAAGCATAATTGTGAGCAAGGTGAGAGAACAACTGAGAATTACAAGGGAGGAACTGGTTAATAATATTGAGGGTGTTGGGATCACAGTCAGCAACAAAAGCATTAGCAACACACTTTGCTATAATGGATTCAGATCCTGATGTGCCCGCATTGTGCCCCTGCTCATTAAGACCAAAATCCCACCTGCGATGTGTGCAGGCCTAGTGACCAACTTCAAGAAAATCAAAGATGCCAACAAACACTACCATTATAACACCCCTCCAAAACGGAACTCTCGCTAATCCTTCCTACTACCTACCGTATTTTTCGGAGTATAAGTCGCTCCGGAGTATAAGTCGCACCGGCCGAAAATGCATAATAAAGAAGGAAAAAAACATATATAAGTTGCATTGAAGTATAAGTCGCATTTTTTGGGGAAATTTATTTGATAAAACCCAACACCAAGAATAGACATTTGAAAGGCAATTTAAAATAAATAAAGAATAGTGAACAACAGGCTGAATAAGTGTACGTTATATGACGCATAAACAACCAACTGAAAACGGGACTGGTATGTTAACGTAACATATTATGGTAAGAGTCATTCAAATAACTATAACATATAGAACATGCTATACGTTTACCAAACAATCTGTCACTCCTAATCGCTAAATCCGATGAAATCTTATACGTCTAGTCTCTTACGTGAATGAGCTAAATAATATTATTTGATATTTTACGGTTATCTGTTAATAATTTCACACATAAGTCGCTCCTGAGTATAAGTTGCACCCCCGGCCAAACTATGAAAAAAACTGTGACTTATAGTCTGAAAAATACGGTACTTCTGGGTTTCTTGACAAAGTAGTAAGCCATGTTTTGCATTGGGATCAAATACATATTTACTTCAATCAAATACAAATGTATGTATTCTTTTTATTTCATGGTATAGTTTCTGACATGTTGACATGCTACCTCTCTCTTTTACAATAGACCAGGGGTCGGCAACCCGCGGCTCCGGAGCCGCGTGTGGCTCTTTGACCACTCTGATGCGGCTCAGCTGCATACCTGCCGACCCTCCCAATTTTCCCAGGAGACTCACGGATCTCAGTGCCTCTCCTAGAAATATCCCGGGGCAAATATTCTTCAATTTTTACCCTAACAACTAAATTAAGGGCGTGCTCTATTAGCTCTGCATTTATTGTCCTCTATAGCCTGTACAAACAGCGTGCCAGCCCGGCCACATGGTGTACGAAGCTCATACTTGCACCCGTAGGAGACAGCAAGTCATACTTGGTCAACAGCCACACAGCTTACACTGATGGTGGCCGTATAAAACAACTTTAACACTGTTACATTACAAATATGTGCCACACTAAGAACCCACACCAAAAAAAGAATGAAAAACACATTTCTGGAGAACCTCTGCACTGTAACACAACATAAACACAACACAACAAATACCCAGAATCCAATGCAGCCCTAGCTACCACCAAACCCCTCCACACATCCACCCCCCCCCCCCCCCCTCCGTGCGTCGGTTGAGGTGGGCGGGGTTTGGTGGTAGCGGGGTGTATAATGTAGACCGGAAGAGTTAGGGCTGCATGGGATTCTGGGTATTTGTTTTGTTGTGTTTATGTTGTGTTACAGTGTGGACGTTCTCCAGAAATGTGTTTGTCATTCTTTTTTGGTGTGGGTTCACAGTGTGGCGCATATTTGTAACGTAACAGTGTTAAAGTTGTTTTATACGGCTACCGTCAGTGTAAGCTGTGTGGCTGTTGACCAAGTATGCCTTGCTGTTACTTACGTGTGCAAGCAGAAGCTGCATTCAACATGTAGCCGAGCAGGTACGCTGTTTGAGCAGGCTGTAGAGGGCGCTAAAAGCAGTGCCATCACGCCCTGAAATTCGGTAGTCTCCCGGAAAAATTGAGAGGGTTGGTAAGTATGACGCTATCAAGCGCCATTCATTTAAAACTCGCGGCCCGCACTAACATTAAATTTTCATATTAAGGTGCGGGCCGGGGCGTGTGTCTGAGGCCCCTGGTTAAAACATAGCGCAAAGCAAAAAAAGCTTTGTATGCAATGTAATTTCATTTTAAATTTTCAAAAGAGTTCTGTGGCTCCCATTGTTTTCTTTAATTTGTGAAACTTGTCAAAATGGCTCTTTGAGTGGTAAAGGTTGCCGACCCCTGCAATAGACCAACCAAAAAAAAACAAACAAAAAAAAAAAAACAATAGACCAACCATAAACAATCTGGATAATACCGAGGCCGAGAATGTTAAACATGATTCAGGACTTGTGTTGTGGTATTTTTAAACATGTTCCTCTGGTTCAACTTATTGAAAAATGTTTTGTTTTTTCGGCTGCAACAAGAACACCGGGGGCATTTCCAGACACTAAGATCAAAGGTCTACAAGGAAGACAAGGATAAAATGTTTCGGTTTCTGTGTATTCCATAAGTATTTATAGTGTCAGTAGCTTTGGTTGGCAAATATGACATTTAAAACAAGAAGGAACATCTGTTTGAAGAAAGCTGCCAACGAGCAGTGACAAAAATCCTCCCCCTCTGCAAAAACATTTTTCAGCTTTCTTATCCAACAGTAGTTTTTTTCCTTCTTCTTCTTATTCATGACCAAGCTGTCAACGATCACGAACAACCTAGGTCATGGAGCATCAGACACAACAGGACAGAAGTTGCACTTTCTGCAGTAGGAGAAGGTAGGATGTGATATGATAAGCTTGGAGTACAAGAAGTGGGGTTGAGGCCTTAGGGTACAAGCTGCCAGGAGAAGTGACACCAAGGTGATGGCTGGCATCTCGAGTTCACGAAAGATGGTGATAACAAAAAGCTTGAGTGTCTGTGAAACAGCTTTTAGTCTCACCTGCATCTTTTTATGATTAAGAAAAAAACAAAGTGCATTTGAATTTTTAACAGAATTGAGACATTTTCAATACGTAAATGTAGTTCGAATGGAATCAAATCAAATCGTGATTAATCAATTTAAAACCTTATAAATAAAATGTAATCCATTTTAGAAATTTCCCATGATACTCTATTTATAAGTGATAAAACTATGTGGATTGTGTAGATGGGTTTCTAAAGACATTAAATGCATATAATATTCATATGAATCATATAATAGCATCCCTATTTTGCGGGAATTCACTTCCAACTTCTGAGGTAAATGGAACAAACCATTTGTCTCTGTAGGTGGAAGCGGAGCTGCTAGCACCCACAGAAACTAACTGTTTGATCTCACTATAGCAGAATAAAAGAAACATCGTGAACACTCTTGTCAGTCATCCACTGTCTTTGTCTCTGCGGGGCCACCAGCATACACACATAACCCATAACTTTTTGAGCTATGTTTCTAACTAAGGCCCTGTCTATATTAAGCCGGATAACTCCTTAAACTAATAACTATTTAGCCTAAACCCGGTGTCAGACACACTAACCCATCGTTTAAAGTTCCCCATCTTAGATAATTTTTTACACGGGTAAGTGTGCCGTCTATTTCTTGAATCTCCGGCTCTTAGCTCTGTATAGACTCATTAATCGTTTATAAACGGAGTTCGGAGAGGAAGTGACGTCAGAAATAATGTGCCACAGCCAGCTTCATAACAACCGGTTTCCACTCGGCGGTAACTACTAGAAAGATAGGGGCGAATCATCCTAACATGCCCGTGTTTCTCCTTCTTTTACATGTACAGGCGCTTGTAAAAATCACACATGAATACCTTAAGAGAAGGAAATGCGCGATTGCAGCTATTTCGTATACACCACATCTCAGACGGCAAC
The DNA here is from genome assembly GCF_033978785.1 of Entelurus aequoreus. Lineage (NCBI taxonomy): Eukaryota > Metazoa > Chordata > Actinopteri > Syngnathiformes > Syngnathidae > Entelurus > Entelurus aequoreus. The sequence continues at coordinate 16,647,104 of NC_084735.1, read as the reverse complement.
ATAGCAATGTTGAGCGACGGTTTTGGATAAGGCAGGCAGGATTGCAAGAATGGACAATAAAGGTGAAGGTAAAAGAGTGACCTGACCAGATATCGAAATCCATAGATTGATTGTTGTAAACTGTTCTTAATCACATTATTTACTTTCACACGTCCATTAAAGATTTGATTAATTTATGATGGCTCAGGTATAATTCACTACAATAGGGTTAGTCTAACAGCTGCTGATGGTGGAGCAAGCAAGGTTTACTGTTAAAAGAAATGTGGCAATAGGCTACATTGAAATACTTCACTTACCAGACTACCGGGTAAGGATACACTTCCAGGTCAGAGGTAACAATGACGTAATATATGCGCATCTGCCATTTCCCGCGCATGCGTACTAGGTTGTGTTGTGCCCGCGGTCGGAGGGGTTTGGAGTCTTAAACCAAAGCTTAAACGATGGCATTGTGTGTGTGTGGACAGGGATAAGGTTAGGTGGGTTATACCCTGTATAGCCCTAGTTGTCCCAGTGTAGAGGCAACCTAAGTAATTAGCAGACTAACTAACAACGACAACAATTACATAACTTTCTTCTGGTGGAGGTAAATATTAACATGTCCACTGATCTGTGCATTTTCTACATAATTCCAAACATTTTTTTTTATTTTCTTAAGTAAAAATAGCTGTAATTGCACAATCCCAAATCAAATACATGGCAGAAACCAGACATCTGAATGTGCAATCCACTCATAAACTGGGTTGCATTTGTATTTCCAACATTTTTTTTGGCAGAAAGACTTCTTATACACCATGACTATTGACAGCCTGTGTAATCTAACCGGACAATAAATTGGTAAAATCATAAGACTATGACAGTACTGAAGTGTAAATCGACAGTACTGAAGTGTAAATCGTGCCTCACCAACCTTCAACTCCACTGCACGCCAGTGATCTACACACATACCTACAAATTGAACAAAACAACAATACTTACTTGCTACTTCCAGCGACGCATTTCGACTGACTGCCTCACCCAGGTAATTACGGGCCACGCACACATAGACTCCTTCATCAGGTTTACTTCGCCGGCCATGTACGATTCTCAGGAAGAAGAGGGAACCGCTGGGTAAGAGCATCCTGTGAGAGCGAGGGTCCTCACGGTCTGTCTCGACCCGATCCCCATCTTTGTACCATTCTACCATGGGAATCGGACGGCCCTCTGCCTTGCAGTTGAGGGTAGCTGGCTCCCCCTTGGACACAATCAGATCTGACGGATGTTCAACAATTCGTGGAGCAGCATCCTCTAGCCTAGGCCGAGATCCTAAGGCAAAAAAAATCGCAAAGGGAAAATACATGAGACTTCGGATGCGTTCTTGACTAGAAAAAGCTATAATACACATAGAAGGATGTAAGTATGGAGGTTAATTTGTGTCTTTAATACGAAAGCTTTTTTTTTACACTAAATGTATGTACTGAATTTATTGTGTTTAAACTTTGTGAACTGAATTTTTTTTACATCAAATTATGCTGACAATTTTATTGAAAATAAATTCAGTGTATACAAATGCAGTGTGCAAAAATGTGCTGATTCAAAATGCAAGAGTCACTTTCGGTAAATTACGACAGAAGCAATTGATCCTGTCTCAGAACCCGGCACTGAATTTTTTAGCATTGAATTTTTAAACACAGAATTTTTATACAAGGACTTTTTTTTACACTGAATTTTTTACACTGAACATTTATACACTGAATTTTTATACACTGATTTTTTTACACTGAATTTTTACACACTAAATTTTTACATACTGAATTTTAAAACACTGAACTTTTATTCCCTGAATTTTTTAAAACGCTGACTTTTTTTTTACACTGAATTATTTTACACTGATTTTCTTTACACTGAATTTTTATACACTGATTTCTTTACACTGAATTTTTTACACTGAACATTTATACACTGAATTTTTATACACTGATTTTTTTACACTGATTTTTTTACACACTGAATTCTAAAACACTGAACTTTCATACACTGAATTTTAAAATGCTGAATTTTTTTTACACTGAATTTTTATACACTGAATTTTTTTTACACTGATTTTCTTTACACTGAATTTGTATACACTGATTTTTTTACACTGAATTTTTACACACTGAATGTTAAAACACTGAACTTTTATACACTGAATTTTAAAACACTGAATTTTTTTTCAATGAAAGTATCAGCATAAAAAAAATTCAGTTTCCAAAATTCAAATGCAAAAAATTCAGTTAAACGAATTCAGTGTCAAAAAAAAGCTTTTATAATAAAGACACAAATTAACCTCCACTGTAAGCATAATAATTATGTATCTCAGTCACAAACTTGAAAATACCATTCCAGTTTGGCCATGTCCACACTTTTCAAGATTTAAAGGAACTTTTTTGTTATAGCAGCACACATGAGACACATGCCATGGCACGAAATGTAGTAGTAGTACTGTACGTACATAACAATTCTAATAGAATACAATAAAAATAGAGTACCGGTAAGTAGCAAGTTGCACAGGTTAATGGGAATACATTTAAACAGAATATCACAAATAGAAAATACATTGTGATACTCTAGAACAGAGAAAAGAAAATGTAAAAACAATGACATCAAACCAAATAAAAGCCAAATTCAGCACAGTTGGTTACTTTTAGTTCAGCTCTCTGGGTTGAATTAAAAAAAACCAAAAAAAAACCTAGTGAGGTCAAATAAGAACATTTCATATCATTGCTATTGTGACCAGAATTATCACAGAACTGTTGAGTGTGCTCAAAAAGTGCTTATACACACACTGAAATCTTAACCCAGTTGTATTTTTAAAAATAAATATCTTTAGAGGCGTATTAATGTTGTTTGAATGTTTAAATATGTTTATCTTATCCCGTTTCTTAATGATGAAGACAAAATGGCATGCTTTGCTTCAGTTATTGAAATGTGTTAATTCTTGACGTCATACTGGTTACGCCACCGCCTCACTCCGAGACACGCCCTCACCGCCAAAAGCATATTGGCAAACAAGGAAGATACCCTGCAGTCTATGGGCTTTTTAATGAGTACGACTTAGGGCTGTTCGATTATTCCAAAAATCAATAATCACGATTGTTTTATTAATTACATGATTATTCATTAATTTTAAAAAATGCGTATTTATTGTAACACCAAAATTTATTATTTAAAACTCAATAAAAAAAAATAATTAAACGAACAACTGGATATAAATTAGTAACAAATAAACAACAAGTAAAATAGTAATAATAGTAACAACAATAATAAATTAGTAACACATAAACAACAAGTAAAACAATAATAATAGCAGCAACAATAGATTGAAATAACAATGGTAATATAAAAAAAACAATAACACGAGTTTGAGATTAAAATTGTATTAATTGTCAAGCCCTAGTACAACTGAAAAATAATCCACCATGGGACGGACGAAAGTTTAGAAAAGCATGTTTGCAGGTTTGGAAAAACATGGCAAAAATCACGACCTTCTACCTCAATTTCGATTAATGTTCAATTATTCCACACTGTAAAAACAACTGTAGATTTTACAGTAACTGTTGTACTGTTTGTTGTAAAAATTGCCATCAATTTTACAGTAAAACACCGGCAACTCAGTCGCCAGAATTTTACAGTAAAAATAACAATGTAACTGTTTTTATCATTTACAGTAATTGACTGTAAAAACGACGCACATACATTTTCCTGTGAAAAAAAATGGCAAATCAGTCGCCAGAATTTTACCATTAAAAACAGTGGTTCCGTTTTTAAAATTACAATAATTTGCTGTAAAAACTGCCTTTGATTTTACGTTGAAACACTGGCAGCTCAATCTGCAGAAATGTAATGGTAGTTAAATTTACAGTAATACACTGTAAAATGACTGGTAGTCAAGGCGCCAACATTTTCTGTTTATTTTTTACATCTACAATAATTTGCTGTAAAAACCATCATAAATGTACAGTAAATTATTGGAGCTGACAATTTTTACCGGTAAATCTAATTTTTTAAATTTAATTTTACAGTGCGCTCTCACGACGAAATAAGCGACATAGCAGTTTTACGTTGGTTAGAAGCTCAAACTGTCACATAGTCCTAAAAGAAGGTGAGAAAAACTATTGATCTATAGAAGGAACGTGTGGCAAAGTCATACTTGCCAACCTTGAGACCTCCAATATCGGGAGGTGGGGGGTGGTAGTGGGGGGGTTGGGGGCGTGGTTATTTACCGCTAGAATTCACCAACTCGAGTATTTCATATATATTTCATATATATATATATATATATATATATATATATATATATATATATATATATATATATATATATATATATATATGTATGAAATACTTGACTTTCAGTGAATTCTAGCTATATATATATTTATTTTATTTACATAAAAGAAATACTTTAATTATCTATCCATTAGATGGCAGTATTGTCCTGTTTAACTTCTCTGTTCATGACTGAGAAATCATTTCGGCCACCATGTTCAATGGAGAAGTCTGTTCTACATATTTACAGGCAACATACACCTTCCCCTTCGAACTGTCCTGGATGAACTGAAATTCTTGTTTCCATTCGTTTTGGAACTTGCAAGCGTATTTATACTGTGGGAAAGCGGACGTGAGAATAGGCTGTCCCCACTCAGTCTCAGGTCCGCATTGAGCTGGAGGGGGCGTGGCCTCCAGCTCCGGCTGAATACCGGGAGTTTGTCGGGAGAAAATCTCTGCCGGGAGGTTGTCGGGAGAGGCGCTGAATAACGGGATTCTCTCGCTAAAAACGGGAGGGTTGGCAAGTATGGGCAAAGTACAAAGGTAGAGTTTCCGTTGCCCTCCTCTCTCTTAGCCCATCGCCGTCTAACAAGAGTGTTGAACAAAAGTAAAAGTATTGCTAAATGCTCATTAATTCATTTCAATAAATGATATGTATTTTGCTTTGTTTGGTGCATGTGTGTTATGTGACTGTAACGCATTCATTGGATTTGTATTATATCTTGAAGGGGGAAAAAAATGTACCACTGTGAAGATGTGTAATTTAATTAATTAGAGAGAAGAAGATCAATTACAAATGTACGACCATGTAGAGACACAAATGACACGCTGTCATGTAAATAAAATAAGTAAGATAAGCCTGGGAGGGTGCCATTGGCGTGCGGGGAAGGGCGGGTAGAGGGATACTGACAATCATCTACTCAACTAAAGGGCACTGTGCTGATAGCAATAAAGAATACTGTCTGACACTTAATGTAATTACATACATAAAGATGGAGAAATTGGAAGCCTAAAATCCTTGCAAAAACCCTCAGCCTGGTGAACAATACAGAAGCTTTAAAGTTCTAACAAGCCAAGTGGGAATGTAAAATGGGGGGTTTTATGGAGGAAAAGACCACTGTGAGGGTGTGACCTAAATATCTTCAAGATAATGTCTAAATAGTAAACATGTGAAAAGATCTCTCTCTGAGGAAATCACTCATAAATAAATGATACTGAGGCAAAAGTAATTTGACTAACTAGAAAGTACAGTGAAGCGTTTGAATACCCTGGAGAATAAAATAAACAGTGCAGCTGCAGGTTTATACCTGTACTAAGCTTTTGGGTGATAAAAGACAATGTCACTCAAGTTTTTTTTCTAATATTCTCCAAATGTCCAATTCACTGTGAGGGCAAATGTACTGGACCGTTAAGGATGAACTCAAATTGTTTCCCTTGGACAACTGGAGTATGTGCAGTCCGAATGGTTGCCTTGACAGTGGTGTATAAAAGCAAAGTCTGGACCCTCTTAGGACCTATTAGCGGCTGGTGAACATGGACTCCAAGAGAACGTAAGCAACTCTCATAGCTACACGATTGATTATGAAACCTCAGAGGTTGCTGGACAGGAATGATGCAAGGAGAACAATTAAATACTGGATCAAATGCAAGCCAAAATTAGGACCTTGATAATCCATCCAGTCTGCGGGATATGCAAAATAACCAAGATTTTGGGGTGTAGAAGTAAAAGTAGATAACCTTGCATGCTTAAAGGGGAACTTCACTTTTTTGGGAATTTTGCCTATCGTCTACAATCATTATGAAAGACATGACGACGGATGGATTTTAAAAAATGCATTATAACTTGCAAATAAACGAAAACAAAAGCCCATGAGAGGTCCTCTATTCCAGCCATAAAATCCAATAAATAATCATCCAAAAACCGCCAACAATACTCCATTTGTATTTCGTGACTTGAATATTAACCAAGTATTAGTGATATTGTTATTATAAGCGCTAACGCAGACAAACTCTTTACAGCGGCAACGTGATCACTACTGTGTGTCCCTATGTTTACATCATCGAGTGGTCTGCTCTTTCGTCGCTTCCCTGCTGGGAGGAAGTTATTGTAGATCATAAATCATGCTTCTCATCTGGAAAGTAGATGGTTGGGGATGTATTTAGACAAGTTGGTACACTTTAACAGCCATTTAGGACCCAAAACTGGCAAAAACGACAATAAAAAGACATCCCGTTTCTTCACGAGGATTATGAGTCATCCATCCATCCATTTTCTACCGCTTGTCCCTTTTGGGGTGGCGGGGGGTCGCTGGAGCCTATCTCAGCTACAATCGGGCGGAAGGCGGGGTACACCCTGGACAAGTCGCCACCTCATCACAGGATTATGAGTCATTCTTCATCTACCGTAAATGGGAATATATGAACATCCCAGCAGTCGCCTTCTTAATGACAGCAGACCTTATACAGTACAAGGTTTCACCCTTAATGTAATTGAATGTGGCGGGCCGCCAAAGCGTTTTTTTATGGCCACACCCTGAAAATAAGGGTTTTATTTTTTTACTTGAAAACAAATTAAAACAAAATAATATATTGTAGCCCCCAGAAGAAAACACAAAGTCCAACGCTAATTTTAACTTTTGCTTCGTGATTCCGCGCTTCCCCAAACACACAACACTTCCTCATTCTCCGCCAATCACCTTTCAGGCACTGACAGAGTGTTTGCAAACATAGGCAAAACTAACATCAAATCTAAACGACACAAATATAAAACATTAACATTAGCAGGTCGTTACAGTAAAAATTGATAGATATAGCTTTTTATTTGCACACTATTGATAAGTGATGTACCGAAAACTTGATTACCGGAAAAAGACTTTGATTACCGAAAACCGCGCTGCCAAAACCGGATTTAAACAAAACGCACGCCACTGTCTGGAGCGTTGTCAGCATGTCTGCGATGTGGACCTAATTAGTTTATATTTTGCAGTTTTACCCGTGGACAGCCGTGTACAAAATGTGTAAATATTAAGAGGACAGTGGCGGCATTTAAGAAAAAGTCCAACTGGAGCAAAAGTGCCAGGCAAGTGGGAAGTCATGCTCGCTGCTGCGAGCCTCTTTAGTTAGTGACATCAAGGGACAGAAGTAAAGAGTCTCTAAACACGACTACATTTCATAATAACACCAGAATAAGATGCTACATTTGTTTTTAGTTGTTTTTCATTACAAAAAGTAATTAAAAGTCTGGAAACACTTGAAAAAAATAAAGTAGAATGTACAAAAAGCAGCAACAATTGAAAATATGGCAAAACAATAAATACTAATTCATAATAACAGCTTTGTTTTAAATGTACTGTATGTATACATTTTTTAGTCTTTTTAAAGAAAATCATATCATAGCACATTATACAAATTACATGGTGACCGCACCCATAACTACGTCCCCGCCACCACAGGTATCTTGGAAGTTTAGGGAAAACCCTGCAGTAAGGTATGTTTGTTGGCTCTCATTAAAGTCTGCAGTGAGTAATAATCAGTGATGAAGAAAAAAAAAAGCAAATATTGTAATGCGTTTCTTAAATAAACGCTCCGCGTATGCTTAAAATTATGGAGAAAAAAAAGGCCTGAGCAATATGGCCTAAAAATAAAATCCCTTTTTTTTTTCACAAAAATGTTCATTTACGATTTTTTCCAATTTGTTTCCCTACTTTTTAAAGAACCCATTGAATACAAATGACGGAGATAATTCAAAACAAGCTTTTCTTTTATTTGATTAAAACCTAGTATATAGAAATGACACTGCATACACTGCATCTTACTTATAGCAAAATTCTAATTTCAATAATGTTGTTCTTTTTAGACCAGATAAAAATTATTATTTTTATGGAATCATTTTCAAAAACTAATCTAACAGTCTTGTATAAAATACTTCTGTTAACAAAAATGTAACATTCCACATTGCATGCAAATAAATAATTTCTCCCAACATTGAGATTAATAGTGAAAACTTTTGTTATTTTTTGCAAATATTAAGCTCATTTGGAATTTGATGCCTGCAACATGTTTCAAAAAAGCTGGCACAAGTGGTAAAAAAGACTCAGAAAGTTGAACAATGTTCATCAAACACTTATTTGGTGAACAGGTTCATTGGGAACAGGTGGGTGCCATGATTGGGTATAAAAGCAGCTTCCATGAAATGCTCAGTCATTCACAAACAAGGATGGGGCGAGGGTCACCACTTTGTGAACAAATGCGTGAGCAAATTGTCGGACAGTTTAAGAACAACATTTCTCAACGATCTATAGCAAGGAGTTTAGGGATTTAACCATCTACGGCCCGTAATATCATCAAAACGTTCAGAGAATCTGGAGAAATCACTGCACGTAAGCAATGATAATACGGATCTTCGATCTCTCAGGCGGTACTGCATCAAAAAGCGACATCAGTGTGTAAAGGATATCACCACATGAGCTCAGGAACACTTCAGAAACCCACTGTCAGTAACTACAGTTCGTCGCTACATCTGTAAGTGCAAGTTAAAACTCTACTATGCAAAGCGAAAGCCATTTATCAACAACACCCAGAAGCGCTGCCGGCTTCGCTGGGCCCGAACTCATCTAAGATGGACTGATGCAAAGTGGAAAAGTGTTCGGTAATCTGATGAGTCCACATTTTCAAATTGGTTCCTCCGGACCAAAGAGGAAAAGAGCCATATGTTATAGGCGCAAAGTTGAAAAGCCAGCATGTGTGATGGTATGGGGGTGTATTAGTGCCCAAGAGATGGGTAACTTACACATCTGTGAAGGCACCATTAATGCTGAAAGGTACATACAGGTTTTGGAGCAACATATGTTGCCATCCAAGCAACGTTACCATGGACGCCGCTGCTTAATTCAGCAAGACAATGCCAAACCATGTGTTACAACAGCATGGCTTCATAGTAAAAGAGTGCAGGTACTAGACTGGCCTGCCTGTAGTCCAGACCTGACTCCCATTGAAAATGTGTGGCGCAATATGCAGCCTAAAATACCCCAACGGAGAACCCGGACTGTTGAACAACTTAAGCTGTACATCAAGCAAGAATGGGAAGGAATTCCACCTGAAAAGCTTCAAAAATTGTTTTCCCCAGTTCCCAAATGTTTACTGAGTGTTGTTAAAAGGAAAGGCCATGTAACACAGTGGTGAACATGCCCCTGTGCAAACTTTTTTGCAATATGTTGCTGCCATTAAATTCTGAGTTAATGATTATTTGTAAAAAAAAAATTAAGTTTCCCAGTTTGAACATTAAATATATTGTCATTGCAGTCTATTCAATTGAATATAAGTTGAAAAGGATTTGCAAATCATTGTATTCTGTTTTTATTTACGATTTACACAACGTGCCAACTTCACTGGTTTTGGCTTTTGTAGATAAACACAGGCTTTTTTTCATTCACCCCTCTTGGTGGTGGAACATGAATTTTAAAAAGTAATTAATAATAGTTTCTCTTTACAAACAAGTAATTGAATCACTAAAGGAATTACTCTTTCATTAATTGAAATAATTACTAGGGAAAGCAATTAATGCGTTACTTAAAAAAATTAAATATCTGGCTTATGCAATTGAGAGATGTATCATATTTGCACTAAATTGGCCCTCGTGTGCGAATGTGAGTGTGAATGTTGTCTGTCTATCTGTGTTGGCCCTGTGATGAGGTGGCGACTTGTCCAGGGTGTACCCCGCCTTCCGCCCGTGTGCAGCTGGGATAGGCTCCAGCACCCCCCGCGACCCCGTAAGGGACACGCGGTAGAAAATGGATGGATGGATAGGTAGTGTGTGCGTGAGTGAGTCTTTAAAAGGCAGTGCCTGTTGCCGAGTAACGTGTGTCTTGTGTGTGTTAGCTTAGCAGTGGCAGACAATTTGTCGGCACTCTGCAGTTCCAGCAGCTCTGTTGAATGTTTTTACTGGATTGTGTTACTTTTGGTTGATGAAAATATGTAATGTGCTTCATGGCTGTCATATCTTCTGGTCCACTAAAGAGGTATTGATTGGATTGCAATCTGAAGGTTTTCACTTCAATCATTGATTTGTTCCCTCGTAGTTAGTAGTAGTGTGTATGTGTTTGTTGTCTGCTGTGTGTGATGTTGCCTCTTTCTATTTGATATCAAGTTAATTTTAGTTTTCAGTTCTGGTTATATAAATGATAAATGGGTTATACTTGTATAGCGCTTTTCTACCTTCAAGGTACTCAAAACGCTTTGACAGTATTTCCACATTTACCCATTCACACACACATTCACACACTGATGGCGGGAGCTGCCATGGTTGGTGATTTCAGTATTATAAGGATATTGAATAGACTGCAAAGACAAGATACTTAATGTTCAAACAGGTAAACATAGTTATTTTTTCAAATATTAGCTCATTTGGAATTTGATGCCTGCAACATGTTTTAAAAAAGCTGGCACAAGTGGCAAAAAAGACTGAGAAAGTTGAGGAATGCTCATCAAACACTTATTTGTAACATCCCACAGGTGAACAGGCTAATTGGGAAGAGGTGGGTGCCATGCTTGGGTATAAAAGCAGCTTCCACGATATGCTCAGTCATTCACAAACAAGGATAGGGCGAGGGTCACCACTTTGTGAACAAATGCGTGAGCAAATTGTCGAACAGTTTAAGAACAACATTTCTCAACTAGCTATTGCAAGGCATTTTAGAGATTTCACCATCTACGGTCCGTAATATCACCAATGTGTTGTTGCCATTAAATTCTAAATTAATGATTATTTGCAAAAAAAAAAATTAGTTTCTCAGTTCGAACATTAAATATCTTGTTTTTGCAGTCTATTCAATTGAATATACGTTGAAAAGGATTTGCAAATCATTGCATTCTGTTTTTATTTACGATTGAAACAATGTGCCAACTTCACTGGTTTTGGGTTTTCTATATATAACTTTTTTAGTAAAAAACAATCCCCTTGTCTAAGACAGCACAGCTCGTATGTTTAATGTACACAAATCAAATATCTTAGTTGCTCAGGCAACAATGTGTTTACATAAATTTAGATTAGGGTATGCTATTTCTTAAAGGGGAAATACTTTAATGTCTCCACAGGGTTTCCTCTTAATGTAAATGATTTAGGCGGCCCGCCACGGCAAAATAATAGTTGCCACACCTTGAAAATTAGTTTTTTTTATGTGAAAACAAATAAAAGTAATATAATGTATTCTAGCATCCAGAAGAGGTGACACACAGTTCGATGCTATTTGTTTTACTTTTATTGCCAATTATATGATAACAACTAGACCAATTCCAACAGGTTTTACCTCCTTTACAAAAACTTTTAGTCTCCGTGCTTCACTCCATGGCACACGACAACACTTCCTCATTCTCCGCCAATCCGCTTTCAGGCATGGACGGTACGTTCACAGATCATGGGAAAAATTAACATCAAATCAAAACCACACGAACATAAAACATTGCCACCAGCAAGTCGTTATAGTATGAATTGATATTGTTTGCGCACTATTAACTAGTGATGCACCCAAAACATGATGTTGTGATGACGTAAACAAGACGGATGTGATTTTTTGGAGCGTAGTCAGCATGTATGTGATGTGGACGTAACTTTATTGGATATCAGATATACCCGTGGACAGCGAACTACATAATGTGCAAATATTAAGAGGACAGGGATGGCTTTAAAGAAGAAAAAGTCCAACTGGAGCAGCAGCGCCATGCAAGTGTGAGGTCATGCTCACAGCTTGCCTCTTTTGTCGGGGGCGTCGAAGGACCAGAGCAGAGTCTCTAAACACGAGTATAGTCTCCAATAACACCACAAAAAGATGCTACATTTGTTGCTGTAGACACATGTCTCTAAACACTTGAAAAATTCTCAAAGTACAACATTATACAATAAGCAGCAATACTTGAAAATATAACAAAACAACATAATATAAAAATACATGTTAATACTAATTAATAATAACACAGATTTGTTTTTAAATTAAGTTAGGGAGCTTGATTTAATGTTAGCAATTAAGCTAGCGAGTTTATCAAACTGCAGTTATCAATCACGGTTTTTCCATAATTTTAATTTAAAATGGTAATACTAACCGTCGAGAGTTTTACTGCAGTTATCATTATTACCGTTTATCGATACATCCTTAGTTGCAATACAATTACACTTTCACTTGCAATTCCTTTTCTTATTTCAAATATACACTTTTGAGACTTGAGGAAATTTAAGCTGTCTAAAATTTTTTATGATGAAAAATAAAAACTAACTGCGTATATATTTTGTAACAGATATGAGACCTTTTCAATATTTAAGTGTAGATCAACTCAAACCGAATTGAATCAAATTGATATTAATCGCATTACAACTTTATGAATCGATATTGTGAAGGCTGAGTGGATTGTGTGAATGGGTTTATGAAGACGTTAAATGCATATAATATTTTATACTGTTACTCAAAATAGCTATATATATATATATATATATATATATATATATATATATATATATATATATATATATATATATATATATATATATATATATATATATATATATATATATATATACACACACACAGTATACAGGACCTACTCAGTCTCCTAGTGGTTAGAGTTCCGCCCTGAGAGTAGGTTGTGAGTCATAATAAAGACTATAAAAATGGGACTCATTACCTCCCTGTTTGGCACTCAGTATCAAGGGTTGGAATTGGGGGTTAAATCACCAAAAATTATACCCCTCACCTCCCAGGGGGTGACCAAGGGGATCGGTCAAATGTAGAGGACAAATTTCACCACACCTAGTGTGTGTGTGACAATCATTAGTACTTTATTTTTAACTTTAACTTTTAACATAATGTGCATCATATATTACATCTATTCCATCACAATACACATCCGCCTACATAGCGCCTGACTGCTTGAATCCAAGCTGCCCTTAGCTAACTCCACAAGCTCTTAGAGAATATATGTGTCATCACACACAACCAAATATATATTCTGGTGACTGGGAGCCCTGCGGGGAAAAGGACATAAAACATGGATAGCACTTCGCCTACATCAAGTCCTCACCCACACACCACATTTTGGCATACAGAAATGCAGAAATTGTAAATCAGAATACTGCAATTTTTGGTCATAGTTTTGCTATTAAAAGACAAGCTTTGCGGGTTGTATGTGCAAATTACAAAAAGCTTCTCAGACCACATTTTCCACCAAGACATTTTTACATATAATACAGGAATGTGCTCTACTAAAGAACATATCTCAAATAGGTACATTTCAAGAAAATGGCAAACATGGCAAAACTATTATATAAATTACACAACTTTCTGATTTCTATTCCTTACTCATTTACAATTCCTTTTAGCGGGTGGCTTCCTTCTTATGGACTTGTTGTTTAACAGCTTTGTTGCCTTCTCAAAAGTCAAAAGAGTGCTTCAAGATCCTCAAAGCCATAGGAATTCATTTGCAAATGTGTATTCAAAGTTAAATTGGCAGCAGTGAGGGAGGCAGACTTGGCTGCCTTTTGCTGCAGCCTTTTAGTACTTGACCCTGCAGGCACCACAAAATGAGGCACATACATGAAAATACAAAGCACCAACCCTAAAGAGGAAACCTTTTTATAGTTTAACTGGTTAATGCTAAGTATCTAAACGAGTGGGCTCAACTTTGCAAAAGGAAATTCCGTGTTTATTTATGTCCCCGTGGGCCATCAGTTTGTTATGAGTTTCAAGATGGCGGTTGTTTATTTTGGCTCCTTTTTGTCTAAACAAATAAAAAAATAAAATTGTTGTACTATTGCTAAATTAATCTCAGACAGAAACGTGTTTACATATATTTTTTAGAGTAATCACAACAAGCTATCACAAATATTGCCAAGAGGTCTCAATTTCCATATTGTGACAAGCGTAAACAGAAATTAAAAGGAAGGTGAACTTATGGGTACAATTGTCCAGAAACGAATGGATAGTTGTCATTATTAACCACTAAGGAGAAATAATTTACTTTATTTATTTATCGATTAGTTTGTTTGATTAATTGAGTCATCGGATAAAACACACTTTTAGAGCCTCAATGCATAATTTATGGGAAATAGTTTGAACAAATTTACCAAAATTTGCTTGCCATAACATTCTTCTTTTATTCCAATATATGCACATTATCAACTAAAAGTTTTTGTACAGGAAGTAAAACCTGCTGGAATTGGTCCAGTTGTTATCATATAATTGGCGTTAAAAGTAAAAAAAAAAATAGCATCGACTGTGTGTGACCTCTCCTGGTCGCTTTTAACATGTGTGTAATAATAAAAATAAATTAATAAACAAAAAAACTATCTGCTGTTCGCCACCACACAGATTTTAGGGCTACAACAATGACCATCTAATCGAACAATTTGATTAGAAAAAAGCTTTGATTTATATTCTGTCACTTTGATTAAAATTGAGCGGACAAAAAAAGGAAAATTGGATGTAAAGCATGTGTATAGTAAGGTTTTAAAGATAAACGGTGTTAAAAATAACCAAGGTAAAACTAGACAGTTCGTATTACCGTATTAATTACAGTAATCGAAAAAACGTGATTGATAGCCCCGCTTTATTAACTAACGGACAAACTAGCCCCTAGCTTGTTAGCTTAAATGCTAACATGAATACAAGAAACAATAACATCTCCCCCTATTAAGAAACGATATACCCCAAGCTTGTTTAAACACATTTCTGTCTGAGCGAGTAAGCGATTCAATTGTGCACATTGAACCTACAAGTGATTGATATACACTTGCAAGACTATGACACAGAGGTGTTTTTACGGTGCATTAAAAGGCCGCTGAACAGAGTAGGATGCCACAACATCTGCCAGAACACTCTTATCAGTGAAGCATCCATCCATACATTTTTTCTACCGCTTGTCCCTCTCAAGGTTGTGGGGGTGCTGGAGCCTATCCCAGCATAAGAAACACAAAACATGCAAAATAGAAGGCTTTGTGAAAGTGGGTCTATTTAATAAAAAACAATCTAAGGATTTCAGTGTGTGTATAAGTACCTTTTAAGCACATTGAACAAAGTCGCAATATTAATGATAACCGTGATAATCTTGGTCACAATAACCATTACATCCCTCGTATATTATGTGTGACAAGTGTAGCTTAGCAGTTAGCACAGCGACACCAGTGCAATTACAATGCCCCCTGGACTTAGGTACGGCGATTTTAAAAAGGTTACAAAGTAAAAATTTACTGTCATGATTTCCTGATGGCAAAAGCAAAAAGGCTTTCAGTCTTGGAACTTGGTGGAAAAGCTGCACCAGCCAGGATCTTTACGATTTGTTCTTGTTTAGCTTTAAGAATCAACTGCTTCTCCATTTAAATGTTTAATGTTGAACTTGTCTGTCTTGTTGCACTCACCAAAAAAGAAACCTTGTAAACTATTACATATGTTTCTAAATTAACTATTTCATCTTTTATTTTATTTTTATGGAAAATTGTATTATTGAGGGATGCATAAAATTAATATTTTGAGGCAATATCGATAACTTCCTGCTTCGGTTAAGACCAATACCATTAACCAATAACTTATTTATATTATAGCGATTACTCTTTGTGTATTTTGGGAACACCTGTAGGTAAGAATGAATCACGACTTGTCCTGAACAATAATAATATATTCAACAATGCTAAAGGGCTGGTCGTCCAGTGCCATCATTTCCATGATGAAATCGCAGCTCGATTTAGTCTTTGTGATGTCTCTTGCAAACTTTTTGCACTTTTCAAATGCATTCCGTCTTTCTTTGCAGCTTCTTTAGCAGCGCAGGCTTTCAAAACACACTGTTTAAAGTGGCTGATTATAGTTGATGAGTTGAAATGTGATGTTGTCTGCTTCCTTGGGGATTTGCAGAACGTGTGGTATAAATAGCACGCAAAGGGAGGTTTATGAAAAGGAACACTTGATTTGCCCACCTAAACCCAGCTACATATCAGCACGGGTAATCTCGCCTTACTGGAGTGACTTTGTTTGTTTGTTTGTTTGTTTTAACCGGTTATTGTCTGAACTCTTTTTATTGTTATAAAAAGGGACAAGCGGTGGAAAATGGATGGATGGATGGAAAATGTATCTGTGTGACGTCCTCGACTTCCTCATAATAGCTCGGTAATTATAGGTCCAGCATTCTAGTATTATTTGAAAATTGCATGCCAGCTATTTGCTATTTCTTTGCTTTATTGAAAAAAATTCAAGCTGTTTACAGAACAGCTAATAGTCTCAGGTTTTATATGTTTTTCTCTTACTCTGGTGTATTTTGACAACCCTACTAATTCCTATACTAGAAATATACACAAAAAAGACAGCAATAACTACATATTTATGAAAAGTAGTACCATTTTATTTTGTTCTATGGTTAGTTTTTTCTTCCACTCACATATTACCGCTCGATTATACCTGTATGTGTATTTCTAGCATAGTAGTGAGTATTTAGACAATATCAATTATTTAGTTGTGTGGCTGTTGGGGATGATGTTGTTCATTAAGAAATTATCGATATCGATGCCATTATCGAATCCTCTTATCGAACCGATTCCTTATCAAATCTCTTATCGAATCCAGATAAGTTGTTCTGTGTGCACCTTGTGTGTGCACTGAGTTCCAAAAGCCGTAGATGTTATGTGACTGGGCCGGCACGCTGTTTATATGAAGGAAAGGCGGACGTGACTGAGGACAGCATGAGGACGTTAAAGGGTGAAAGTTTCAGGTGAGAGAGGACGCTAATGGCCCGCCCCCAGTGAGCATATAGTGCTGCTATGTGCGTTGTAAATAAAAAAATTGCCGACAAACACATCACCAAATGGACGAGGTGCCGCTCACTTTCGACATCCCGATGAAGCACACTGTGGAGAAGAAGGGGACCAGCACGGTAGCGAATCGATACGCACAACAAGGCAAGAGAAGTCGGCTTTTACTTTTTCAGAGGAGCCCCACGGCAACGAGACTGACTTTAAATATGACGAGAGGGAATATGGCGTGTTTGATGGAGAACTTGCCCAGCTGTTCATTTCGGACACAGAAGATGAGGACTGTGATGGATTTATGGGTGAGGATTCATCAAAAAATAATGTGAGTACATTGATAAATACTTCAACAAAGTACAACCAAACTCAGCTTTGCTCCTGCTGCCTTTTTAAAACAGCGTCCATTCATGCTAGCGTATGTTTTAAGCTAGAGTATGTTTAACCATGCCTGTGCCCCAAAATACGCTGCGCCTTATTTATGCGTTAAATACAGAAATAGCACCCGTAACTGACACGGCGCCTTTTAATACGGTGCGCCATATGGTCACGAAAATACGGTATAGTGGCTTCGATAACGGGAACCGGTTCTCAAAAAGGGATTCGAATCTATGGAATCGGTTCTTTTCTTATCGAAGCATCGGGAGAACCGGTTTTCGAACATCATCCCTAGTGGCTGTCATGCTTCCTAATTGGACTCTTAATTGCTGTTACATAATTGTGTTGCTGCCCAAGAACATGAACAGCTGTCAGTGTACAGGTTCGACTTAGCCTTTTGAAAATCATGTGATCGTGTGTCAGTCATCAAAAAGAATTCCCAAAAATTCTGAAGTCCTACTTAAAGCCCAACTGCTTCTTCCCTGTGCTTGTCTTTTGTTTCTCAACACTGGAGTGAGAAAATCAAAACAACTGTGTGTCTGTCGGAGCTCTATGCTGCTATTAAGTCACAATAGTAGCTCTCACAAGCCTACCATGACAGCATTACCTTGATGTTAATAGGCTCCAAAAATTATCCATTATCAGTTGGTTCGAATATTCCGAGTGAGTATTCAAGTGCCACACTACTCTGTACCACAGTTGTGTTATGCACTTCAAAATAGTCATTGGGTAAACACTCAAGGTTTGACTGAGTGACGCGCCAATCAAACTTGATGAAAACAGAGTGCTGTGACGTGATGAGCAGTCAGTGATAAGATGAAATCACAGAATGTTGGGAATAAATCAAGTTTACAAAATACAAGTTACATAAAATAACTATACCTTACTTTACTTTACATTTGTTGCAGCACTCTAGTATTATATTTACATTACCTATGTACGATCGAAGCATAAGATTGTCGTAACAATAAATGATCAAAATCTTTAAACAGCCATAGCTGGGATTCCCCAAATTGAAAAGTTTTGTCTAAAACTGAAAATGACAAAACCAAGGCCGAAAACCAAAACACCAAAATAAATGACTTTGCCAACTAGGGTTGGGCTATTTAGACGATATACGACAGTGTTTTTCAACCACTGTGCCGCGAGATACAGTCTGGTGTGCCGTGAGAGATTACCTAATTGGGTTAAAAATATTTTTTGCAAACCAGTGATTATAATCCGCAAATATTGTGCCGTTGTTGAGTGCCTGTGCTGTCTAGAGCTCGGCAGAGTAACTGTGTAATACTCTTCCATATCAGTAGGTGGCAGCAGGTAGCTAATTGCTTTGTAGATGTCGGGAACATGGTTTGTCGTGATCACAATATGCAGGTGACAGCGGGAGGCAACGTGCAGGTAAAAAGGTGTCAAACGTTTAAACCAAAAATAAACAAAAGGTAAGTGCCGCTAAGAAAAGGCATTGAAGCTTAGGGATGGCTATGCAAAATGAAACTAAAACTGAACTTGCTGCAAAGTAAACAAAAACAGAATGCTGGACGACAGCAAAGACTTAAAGCGTGGAGCAGACTGCAGACTGCGTCCACAAAGTACATCCGTACATGACATGACAATCAACAATGTCCCCACAAAGGATAGCATCCGCACAACTTAAATAGTCTTGATTGCCAAAACAAAGCAGGTGCGGGGAATAGCGTTCAAGGAAGACATGAAACTGCTACAGGAAAAACCAACAAAACAGGAAAAGCCACCGAAATAGGAGCACAAGACAAGAACTAAAACACAACACACAGGAAAATGCCAAAAACTTTAAAATAAGTCACAAAGTGATGTGACAGGTCGTGACAGCACACCTACTTTGAGACAAGAGTTACAGTGAAGCATGGTTGGTTATGGTTTGAATTCATATCCAACAATTGCGAAAACGACTTTTTATTGTCAATATCGGCTGCTGACTTTCATTTGTCAATGATTTCTGTTGGTTGTGTGCCTCGGGATTTTTTCAATGAATAAAATGTGCCTTGGCTCAGAAAAGGTTGAAAAACACTGATATACGATACATCCGGCCGACGATAGAGTTTTTAATACCATGGTCGTGCATGTTGATGACACATTCTAGCTGTGTTCTGCAAATTTGACATTGACAAGCACACAAACAGATCCTGAACCACTGTAGCATTCTTACTAGCAAGCTAGCGGCTAACTCAACTAAAACCCGATATATACTCTTGTGTCACGTAACTTGCGTAAGCAACGCCGTCTTGCCCCTCCCCCAGCATACCCTCTTGCAGACTATTTTGTGTACCTCCCAAAAATCCTAGCTCTGTGTCAGCAGCGACGCGGACTCTGATTGGTCAGCTTTTGCCCAGGAGGTTCCTTGAGCAAAGGAGAGCAGATGTTGGGCTTAAAAATGCACAAATTGAACCAACAGTGATTGAACATTTGCATGTAAACTGTTATTGTGTACTTCATATGCGCTCTAAAAATAATGACTGAATATGTCGTTTTTCAGCTTACTATGTTGTTGTTGTTGCATCCAGAATAAGTCACAAAGTATTACACTCTGTTTAACTTTAACTGCCAATATTGTGCTAACAAATGTTCAATTCCGACACATATTCTTTCTCGTGCACACACGTCTGTCTCTGTCTTTTTTTCCTCACACACACTTCCTCAGTCTCTGTCAATCACCTTTCAGGCATGGAACGTGTTACTGCCATTAAATTCTAAGTTAATGATTATTTGCAAGTTTCTCAGTTCGAACATTAAATATCTTGACTTTGCAGTCTATTCAATTGAATATAAGTTGAAAAGGATTTGCAAATCATCGCATTCTGTTTTAATTTACGAATTACACAATGCGCCAACTTCACTGGTTTTGGGTTTTGTATATCACAGGAGGCTGGAATATATGATGCGATATAGATTTTAGGCCGTATCGCCCATCCTTAATGCCAACAACTATTAGCAACTATTAGCATTGCATTTATGACTATTACTGTCTATTAAAGGCCTACTGAAATGAAATGTTGTTATTTAAACGGGGATAGCAGGTCCATTCTATGTGTCATACTTGATCATTTCGCCATATTGCCATATTTTTGCTGAAAGGATTTAGTAGAGAACATCGACGATAAAGTTCGCAACTTTTGGTCGCTGATAAAAAAGCCTTGCCTGTACCAGAAGTAGCGTGATGTCATAGGTTGAAGAGCTCCTCACATCTGCACATTGTTTACACCAGCAGCGAGAGCGATTTGGACCGAGAAAGCGACGATTACCCCATTAATTTGAGCGAGGATGAAGGATTTGTGGATGAGGAAAGTGAGAATGAAGGATTAGAGTGCAGTGCAGGACGCCAGGGTGTATCTTTTTTCGCTCTGACCGTAACTTAGGTACAAGGGCTCATTGGATTTCACACTTTCTCTATTGTGGATCACGGATTTGTATTTTAAACCACCTCGGATACTATATCCTCTTGAAAATGAGAGTCGAGACTGGAAATGGACATTCACAGTGACTTTTATCTCCACAACAATACATCGGTGAAGCACTTTAGCTTCGGAGCTAACGTGATAGCATCGTGCTTAACTGCGGATAGAAACAGAAGAAACATGCCCCTGACTGGAAGGATAGACAGAAGATCAACAATACTACTATTACTTCTACTATCAGGAGACACCGAACCAAACCCTGGACCTGTAACCACACGGTTAATGCTGTCCAGCCTGGCGAAGCCTAGCAATGCTGTTGCTAACGACGCCATTGAAGCTAACTTAGCTACGGGACCTCGACAGAGCTATGCTAAAAACATTAGCTCTCCACCTACGCCAGCCCTTATCTGCTCATCACGACCCGTGCTCACCTGCGTTCCAGCGATCGACGGTGCGACGAAGTACTTCACCCGATCATCAGTGCGGTTTGTGGCTAGCGGCGGATAGCGCGTCTGCTATGCGACTCAAAGTCCTCCTGGTTGTGTTGCTGTAGCCAGCCGCTAATACACCGATCCCACCTACAGCTTTCTTCTTTGCTGTCTCCATTGTTCATTAAACTAATTTCAAAAGATTCACCAACACAGATGTCCAGAATACTGTGGAATTTTTTGATGAAAACAGACGCTGTTTGTATTGGGACACAATGGTGTCCCAATACTTCCGTTCAATCCGTGACGTCACGCGCAAACGTCATCATACCGAGACGTTTTCAGCCGGATATTTCCCGGGAAATTTAAAATTGCACTTTATAAGTTAACCCGGCCGTATTGGCATGTGTTGCGATGTTAAGATTTCATCATTGATATATAACATATCAGACTGCGTGGTCGGTAGTAGTGGGTTTCAGTTGGCCTTTAACCTCACTAAAATTAAGGCATTTCAATTATACACATTAATATCTATCCTTCAAAGAATAAAACAATCATAAAATCATAGAAAATATTTATTTTGCCACTATTATTTTTCTATGACTGTTTTTTGTTTTAAACAATGACTGTTTTTTTCAGATTCAATGACAAATAATACTGAGCAATATACAGTACATCAGTCGAGTGTCTTCATTCAGGATATAGGTTCCTGAATGTAAAAATAAAACATTTATTCTGGAAAATGTACAGTAAATCGTGACGGGAATGCAGTGTATCCGGTACATTCATTTATTTGTGGCGGGTCGCCACATTAAAAAAATGGATCGCCACAGGGCCCTCACTTACATTAAGATAACATTATAATGAACTAGCTAAACTTAATGGAGTGTAGTTACAAACGTCCAGATGGCATCGATATTCTGCATAGTTTGAGCACTTGAATTGCAGCCAAGATTGACAACTTTGAGGAGGTGCCGCAGGTGGAGTGGAAGTTAGCAGAAGCCAGCTCGTCTATTGATCATGTGACCAATATTTGCTGCATGGGCATCAATATGGACTATGTACTCCTTCTGACATCTACCCAATGGACTGTAAGAGAATGTTGTGTTTACATATTCTCTGAAACATGGCGCAACGACAACATCCTGGACTCGGCCATTGACACAACAACAAACATGCTTTGTATATTTGTATATATTTAGGGGTTTGAGCACACTGTGAGAAAAAAAGAGGACAATTGAGAAAAAAAAGAACATTTCTATCAGCACAAAGTACTAACACGCAAACCCCAAAACAAAATGTTTAAAAATCAAGACTGCATTTCCTACAATTTCTACAACATATTTTACCTTTACATTTATTCTCATCTACCAACCTTTTTGGGATGTCTATTTGACACTTACAAGTCCTGTGTAATGTACCAGAGATGTTTTTGTTTTTTCATTAGATAATTTACTAACATTATCATAATTAACAATGTAATGTAAAAATGTATAACATGCATGCAAAGAAGTCAGAAAACGTTTCCCAATTGGCAACTCTATCCTGTAGCCACGTCCCCTTGGGTAATATACTTCTGGTCTTGTGATCTCTGTTTACAATCCATCACGTCAAAAATATACCATCTCGGTGGCTACTGATAAGTACTCTAGAACTACAATTGTTTCAGAACTAACATTGTTTGGATTTTAAAAATCCAAATATGATTAGAAAAGTGGACAGCAATCAATGTGGCTCGGA
Organism: Entelurus aequoreus; assembly: GCF_033978785.1. Lineage (NCBI taxonomy): Eukaryota > Metazoa > Chordata > Actinopteri > Syngnathiformes > Syngnathidae > Entelurus > Entelurus aequoreus. Next base: position 16,624,071 of record NC_084735.1, on the reverse strand, counting down.
TAGTGAACAGAGGCGACAATAATTAAGCTAGCTAGATGTTTAACTAATTAGCGAGCGTTTAACAAATTTTATTTGGATCATATTTTTATTGATATTTCATTAAAAAAAACGCGGAAGTGATATTTTGACGTGAAAAACAATGTTTAAAAACGTGGATTTATGTTTTCGCGGAAATTTCATGTGCCTGTATCTTTATCAGAGATGTGCCTTTTGTACCCTTACTTTCTTAGCGGAGATCTACAACCCTAGCAAAACATGGTTGATGCTAACTACAGCGAGACATTTGTTCCTCAGAGAATAAAAGTGTTGCCAGTGCTTTAAATTTGCTTTAACAGGAGTAAAACAAGTGACTGCACGCTGCAGAGTTTCTTTAAAAAAGGCAGCAGCACAACAAACTTGTTCGAGCATCTGAAACAGCATCGAGCCGAGTGGGGGAAATGCAACTCTTTACGAGGCGAACAAGACCGCATTAACAAAACTCCAACTAAGAAGTGGCTTACTGTGGCAAAATCTTTAACACAAGGTACCATGTACAGTAGGGCAGCACGGTGGTACAGGGGTTAGTGTGTGCGCCTCACAATACAAAGGTCCTGGGTACTCCAGCTTCCTCCCACCTCCAAAGACAGGCACCTGGGGATAGGTTGATTGGCAACACTAAATTGGCCCTAGTGTGTGAATGTGAGTGTGAATGTTGTCTGTCTATCTGTGTTGGCCCTGCAATGAGGTGGCGACTTGTCCAGGGTGTACCCTGCCTTCCACCCGAATGCAGCTGGGATAGGCTCCAGGACCCCCTGCGACCCCTAGAGGAACAAGTGGTAGAAAATGGATGGATGGACCATGTGCAGTATGATAAAAAAAGGAAAACAATGCACATAGCGATCACTAAAGCAGTCGCTCTGCACATCCAGACCGAACAGCTAGTACCGTGTGTACTGCTGTAAAACTATCGTGGAATTATAACGCATTTAATCATCAATATAGTGATATATTGCATGTGCAACATTGTCTTTAACATCAGTACACACTAACAAGGAGCCCAGGATATTTCAGGGAAAAGCCTGTGTTTATCCACTTACTAAAACTATATAGTCATCTCAATGTTTTACTTGACTATTTATTTGCATGCAATGTGCAATGCTATATTTTTATTTACAGACTTATTTTTTTCAAGACAGAAGTTTTAAGTTTGCACTTTATTAATCTCAATGTTGGAGATTATTATTTATTTGCATGCAATGTTGAACGCCACATTTTTGTTTCCGGATGTATTTTATTTAAGCAGAAATATTGCCCCCCAGATAAAGCTCTTAATTTAGTTATTTAAAAATGATTGCATAAAAAGTAAAATTTATATCTGGTCTAAAAAAAAACATTTAACAAATTAGAATTTTGCTAAGCGTAAGATGCAGTGTATGCAGTGTCATTTCAAACAACTAGTTTTTGATCAAGTAAAAGAAAAAATGGTTTAGAATTATCTTTGTCATTTTTTTCTTTAAAAAGTAGGGGGATAAAAATCGGAAAAAATCTTAAACGTTTGTGAAAAAATCTGAGATTTTACTTTTAGGCCATATGGTCTATATGAAAGATTTCTTTAAAAGAGATTAATGCTCAGGGAGACACAATTACATTTCCTCATTCCTTGTTAGACACGTTGGAGTTGCCTGAATTCTATGAGGGTGTGAGTCTTGCCAGAACACAACATTGGTTTTGCCAACCTGCAAGGGAGTAGGAATGAGTATAACATTGGGATACATACTGTACTTTACTGTATTGGAAACCGGACAAATCCATGTAAAGTTTGAGCAGAAATACGTCATAAATTAATTACAACACTAACCATCCAGAAAATGCAATGCCAAATTAACAGTTTTTATTTAAAACAACAACTTTCTGACATGAAAAAAACACACATGAAAAGCTCACTGTTTACTCTTACAGGTCAATTTAAAACAGAAAGCAGTTCCGTCAATGACAATTAAATCTAATGAACAAGCTTCAGGAGCAAGATCTTCTCCAATAACACACAAAAAAAACAGATTTGCATGATTCACAAGAGCCTCATTTCAGCCGGATTTCACTTTTTTCCCCGCAAAAATCACATACATCATCTGATTTCCAAAAATTCAAGCACAATCTAAATTGAATAAGATATGCTTAATAAAATGTGTTAATTTTATTTACTTGCTATAAAACATTTTTATTTGTATAATCCATTGCAGGGGTGTCCAAAGTGCAGCCAAGCGGCCGTTTTCGGTCCACAACTAATCAGTTGTCTATTGGCCTTTGACGTGTTCTAACAATTCAAATAATTATTCATTAAAGAGGTAAAATGGATACAATATTAACAATTATTTGCTTTGTCATCTATCACACAAAAGCTAAAATAACAATGTTTTTTAAATAGCCTAGCATATACTGATGTAGACTGAATTGGTTTTAGCATCTTTAATGTCCAAAATGTTTCAAAGTGGCCGCCGCATTCTTTCCTTTTTCAGTATGTGTCCCTTTTGGACAACCCTGGACTGGAACTCGAAAACTAACATAATCGGATCCGAGGCCAAAACCATCTCTACCTATAACGACACAAATTAGGCGATGGCATTATCTGTGTTTTGACAATTCATATTGTTGCTTCTATTATTAACACATTCATTCTGCCAGTGACACAAATATCCTAATTTTGAAAAGCAAAGCAACTATACTGTAATTAGATGCTTTGTATAGAACATTGTATATTCTCTCATCACCTGGGTTCAGCAATTAGTATCTGTATTATTTGTTCCGCCTCGAAACTTCCATAAAGTGTTGCACTGTGTCTGTTAATGGCTTTTTACCAGCGTTAATTCAGTGAGCCCTGGCTCATTTTGCTCCATGTCTATTTCAGTAATAAGGCTGGCAATGGAAAAGCCCCCCCCCAGAACCACTGGAACTAATTCCTTAGGCAGTCCATCTGTCTACAGCCTGAGGTGGGGAGCTCATGCTTATCGTGTCAGGCCCCTCAGGCTGTCACACTTGAGACCTTTATAGCTGACTTGTCCTGTCAGCACCCACTGCTAAATAGAGTCCTTGTGCAGCCGAGTTCCCTTTCTCCAAAGTTAATTTTGACGCATCACCACATATTAATTCATAATGCGTCTTGAGCTATTGTAAAGCTAAAAATTAATTTTGAGCACAGTTCTGTTACCTTGGATACACATGGTGCAGCGGGGTTGAAGGAGGTCATCTTAATTATGTGTTTCTATTTCAATAGATCATACTAAAGCTAGCAGAGCTATTGATTGTCTAATGAATAAAAAAAATCAATGGGAGCCACAAAACTCTTTTGAAATTTAAAATGAAATAACACTGCCTATAAAGTTTTTTTTGCTTTGTGCTATATATAAACAAACTATTATGGGTTACATTTATGAAATCAATGAACGACTGCAAAGAAAATGAAATAAAATTTCTGCATGCAACAAAACGTTTTTAACTCCGAAAAAGACGTCGGGTTGAAGGTTAAGTAAAATACTTAATGTCTATTTAAGTCATGGGTGTCAAACTCAAATACAGAGTGGGCCAAAATTTAAAACTGAACAAAGCCGCGGGCCGAGGTTGAACAAATTAACCTTTTAATAGGGACCCAAACAAGTTTTGCATTGAATATTGAACAAGCAAGACTTATATAACTTTATAGTGACATGCAAAATCCAGTTTCAAATAATAATAATACAAAAATATCAATGGTATACCAAATACAATTTAAATAAAAATGTAATGCCTTTTTTCTATTTGCAGCCTTCTGAGGTAAATATCAACATTAACTTTTTCCACAGGCTAATAAATTTGAAAATAAAATAACAATGTTTGCAACACACTGATCTATTCTGATGTGCCCAAGCCAGATAGCTGGCATCTTTTCTGGGATGCTAGTTTATTAAATGTCGGGGATCAGGCTTTGAGCTGAGGCAACCTTCATTATCGAATGAAGGTGTTCATCAGTCATTATACCTCGTAGTCCACCCGGACCACAGTCTTGGGGGCGTGCCTTAAAGGCACTGCCTTTAAGGTCCTCTACGAGCTGTCGTCACGTCCGCTTTTCATCCATTCTAACAACGTGCCGGCCCAGCCATAAGATATGTGCGGCTTTTGTACGCACACTCACGTGAATGCAACGCATAGTTGATCAACAGCGATGCAGGTTAAATTGAGGGTACCCGTATGAACAACTTTAACACTGTTAGAAATATGCGCCACACTGTGAATCCACACCAAACAAGAATGACAAACACATTTCGGGAGAACATCCGCACCGTAACACAACATAAACACAACAGAACAAATACCCAGAACCCTTTGCAGCACTAACTCTTCCGGGACGCTACAATATACACCCCTGCTACCACCAACCACCCCCCCACACACACACACCTTGTAGTGTCCTGGAAGAGTTAGTGCTGGAAAGGGTTCTGGGTATTTGTTCTGTTGTGTTTATGTTGTGTTACGGTGCGGATGTTCTCCCGAAATGTGTTTGTCATTCTTGTTTGGTGTGGGTTCACAGTGTGGCGTATATTTCTAACAGTGTTAAAGTTGTTTATATCAACACCCTCAGTGTAACCTGTATCGCTGTTGATCAAGTATGCCTTGCAGTGACCTACGTGTGTATGCCACAGCCGCATACAACATGTGGCTTTGCCGGCACACAGTTAGTATGGTGAAAAGCGGACGATACGACAGGTCGTAGAGGACGCTAACGGCAGTGCCATCACGGCACGCCCTCAATTTGTTGCCCTGGAGAAATTTTCGGGAGGGGCATTGAAACTCGGAGGGTTGGCAAGTATGCAGCTGAGAGTGATCAAAGAGCTGCATGCGGCTCCGGAGCCGCGGGTTACCGACCCCTGCTAAAGTGGTCTCGATAACGGGTACCGGTTCTCAAAAAGGGATTTGAGTCTGAGGACTCGGTTCTTTTCTTATCGAACAACCGGGAAAACTGGTTTCGAGCATCATCCCTATTTATGCGTCATATAACGTACACTTATTCAGCCTGTTGTTCACCATTCTTTATTTATTTTAAATTGCCTTTCAAATGTCTATTCTTGGTGTTGGGTTTTATCAAATAAATGTCCCCAAAAAATGCGACTTATACTCCAGTGCGACTAATGTTTTTTTCCTTCTTTACTATGCATTTTCGGCCGGTGCGACTTAAACTCCGGAGCGACTTATATTCCGAAAAATACGGTACTAGTAACATCACTATGAGCCCGTTGACCTTCTAGAAATATAAACTGGAGCTCAGCTCGCTCGCAGTCCTGGCTTGAGGTGAAGGCTAATTCGCTTTTAGCGTAACGTTAGCTCATTTTGCGGTGTGTGTGCGTGTGTTACGGACAGCAAAGCCCTGTCTGTCTGTTATTTCACTTTACCTTTTTCTGTGTTGATTGAGCTTTGTTGAAGCAGCAAAAAAGGACATTATGTTAAATGAAGAGTTTCTGTCTCTGATAGTTGATATAATAATGTAACTGCATCATTATGACTACATGAACTCCATGGTGTTCAGGGATGAATAGTCTCTCTTATTGCTATTGTACTATTTTTTCAGCTATAGTTACATTAATCATTAGTAATGTAGCAGCCTAGTTTTGAATGGCAGGTTCCCTGCTATCACATGTTGATAAAAATATATCCTTTACATAATAAAAATCAACTACAGGCTTCCCAAATGCTGTAATAAATTAAGCATGATGAGTTGACGGGCACTGCGATGAGGTGGCGACTTGTCCAGGGTGTACCCCGCCTTCCGCCTGAATGCAGCTGAGATAGGCTCCAGCACCCCCCGCGATCCCGAAAGGGACAAGCGGTAGAAAATGGATGGATGGAGTTGACGGGCAGCACGGTGACACAGGGGTTAGTTCATGTGCCTCACAATACGAAGGTCCTAAATTAAATCCCGGGCTCGGGATCTATCTGTGTGGAGTTTGCATGTTCTCCCCGTGACTGCGTGGGTTCCCTCCGGGTACTCCGGCTTCCTCTCACCTCCAAAGACATGCACCTGGGGATAGGTTGATTGGCAACACTAAATTGGCCCTAGTGTGTGAATGTGAGTGTGAATATTGTCTGTCTATCTGTGTTGGCCCTGTGATGAGGTGGCGACTTGTCCAGGGTGTACCCCGCCTTCCGCCCGAATGCAGCTGAGATAGGCTCCAGCACCTTCCACGACCCCGAAAGGGACAAGCGGTAGAAAATGGATGGATGGATGATGAGTTGACTTGAAACTGTATAATGTTGCACTTTTTATATGTAGAAAAAAAGTTTTGTCATTTTATTTAATCTGAGCAACTACTTGAGGCAGTTTAATGTTGATTAGCGTGGGCAGAATTATTATAGTGTTCCCAATGTTAAAAGGATAAAGCCATTGTTTACCAATTTGGTAAATACAAACCCCGTTTCCATATGAGTTGGGAAATTGTGTTAGATGTAAATATAAACGGAATACAATGATTTGCAAATCATTTTCAAGCCATATTCAGTTGAATATGCTACAAAGACAACATATTTGATGTTCAAACCGATAAACGTTTTTTTTTTGCAAATAATCATTAACTTTAGAATTTGATGCCAGCAACATGTGACAAAGAAGTTGGGAAAGGTGGCAATAAATACTGATAAAGTTGAGGAATGCTCATCAAACACTTATTTGGAACACCCCACAGGTGAACAGGCAAATTGGGAACAGGTGGGTGCCATGATTGGGTATAAAAGTCGATTCCATGAAATGCTCAGTCATTCACAAACAAGGATGGGGCGAGGGTCACCACTTTGTCAACAAATGCGTGAGCAAATTGTTGAACAGTTTAAGAAAAACCTTTCTCAACCAGCTATTGCAAGGAATTTAGGGATTTCACCATCTACGGTCCGTAATATCATCAAAGGGTTCAGAGAATCTGGAGAAATCACTGCACGTAAGCAGCTTAGCCCGTGACCTTCGATCCCTCAGGCTGTACTGCATCAACAAGCGACATCGGTGTGTAAAGGATATCACCACATGGGCTCAGGAACACTTCAGAAACCCACTGTCAGTAACTACAGTTGGTCGCTACATCTGTAAGTGGAAGTTAAAACTCTCCTATGCAAGGCGAAAACCGTTTATCAACAACACCCAGAAACGCAGTCGGCTTCGCTGGGCCTGAGCTCCTCTAAGATGGACTGATACAAAGTGGAAAAGTGTTCTGTGGTCTGACGAGTCCACATTTCAAATTGTTTTTGGAAACTGTGGACGTCGTGTCCTCCGGACCAAAGAGGAAAAGAACCATTCGAATTGTTATAGGTGCAAAGTTGAAAAGCCAGCATCTGTGATGGTATGGGGGTAAATTAGTGCCCAAGGCATGGGTAACTTACACATCTGTGAAGGCGCCATTAATGCTGAAAGGTACATACAGGTTTTGGAGCAACATATGTTGCCATCCAAGCAACGTTACCATGGACGCCCCTGCTTATTTCAGCAAGACAATGCCAAGCCACGTGTTACATTAACGTGGCTTCATAGTAAAAGAGTGCGGGTACTAGACTGGCCTGCCTGTAGTCCAGACCTGTCTCCCATTGAAAATGTGTGGCGCATTATGAAGCCTAAAATACCACAACGGAGACCCCAGACTGTTGAACAACTTAAGATGTACATCAAGCAAGAATGGGAAAGAATTCCACCTGAGAAGCTTAAAAAATGTGTCTCCTCAGTTCCCAAACATTTACTGTTGTTAAAAGGAAAGACCATGTAACACAGTGGTGAACATGCCCTTTCCCAACTACTCTGGCACGTGTTGCAGCCATGAAATTCTAAGTTAATTATTATTTGGAAAAAAAAAATAAAGTTAATGAGTTTGAACATCAAATATCTTGTCTTTGTAGTGCATTCAATTGAATATGGGTTGAAAAGGATTTGCAAATCATTGTATTCCGTTTATATTTACATCTAAAACAATTTCCCAACTCATATGGAAACGGGGTTTGTAAATAACCAAAACATTTATATTTTGTTGTTTTCTTACTGTACCGAAAATGAACCGAACCGTGACCTCTAAACCGAGGTACGTACCGAACCGAAATGTTTTTGTACCGTTACACCCCTAATGCATACTATATCAGTATGTCTGCCAAATTGGTCAGATTAATTTATTCCAAATAGATTACAAATTAAATGATCTAGATGTAAATAGTGTCTTTCTTTCCTTTTGTTTTAAGTGTTATGTGCTTTGAAGAGGTACACTATAAATATTAGGGCTGGGCGATAAAACAATAACAATATATATCGCGATAGACATGTGATCAATATCAATAGAAAATGGGGTCGATAGAACGTTCGATAATTTCACTGTGTTCTGTTAGAAAAAAATAGGAAGAAAGGCGGAGCCGGAACCGCACGGCATTCTGGGGGGTGTAGGCAGAGGAAGGGCTTTGGCCTCTCGACCTATCACGGCCGAGCCTGAACCGCAAGGCATTCTGGGAAATGCTAACAGGGAAAAGAAAAAAAAAGCAACAACGGCTAGCTGACGACGAGGAGTGAAACGAAACGGGAATATGAGTGCGGCAGCACGAGAGGAAATTGTAAATAAAAAAGGAAACGTCACGTCACCAGTTTGGCAGTATTTTGGATTTTTTTAAATCCGATACGAATCAGAGTAATCCTGTCTGCAAACTTTGCAAGGTCGTCGTCTCGACCAAGTCTGGGAACACGACAAACTTATTTTACCACCTGAGCCGCTCTCACCCGCTAGAGTACAGCAGTATCAAACAGCCACAACCATCTACATCAGCCGGTGCAAGTGGAACAGCACCGAAGCGACAACAACAGACCACCATCGTCTCGATGGTGGTCTGTTGTTGCCGCAGACAGTATTACTCGGCAGCAGTGCCATACGACAAAAATTCAAAACGTTATAAAGAAATAACGGATGCAGTGGTGTATCAATTAGCGAAGGACATGCTACCGCTCAGCATAGTTGAGAAGTCTGGGTACAAGAATCTCATACACGTGCTCGACCCCCGTTATGTTCTACCTGGCCAAAAGCACTTTTCCAAGACAGCTATTCCTAAGCTTTACACAATGTGCAGGGAATCCGTGGAAAAGGAGATACTGAAGTTGGTTTGATTTTTCCATAAATGACTGAAGAGGGTAACAGGTTTGTTTTGTCACAGATGTTCAGACGCAAGTTTATTCCGATGTTTACAATATTCTGTAAGACATGTTTGTTTCTGCTTGCTTAATGTGACTGTTATTTATTTGCATATATTGTTACCAATATGGCTTTAAAGCCTGAGTTGTACACTACTAATTTCTTAATTACAATACTTTGCACATTTTGTTGGATTAAGCATTTATTTAATGTCAATATTTGCACATCGACCAGTATTTTCATTTATTTGACTGTTTTTCATAATGCTGACCTCGTTCTAAAGGTTAAATGTTATTTTTAAAATAAAAGTATTTAAATTCAGCCTTTTTTCTACTGGTCTTTATTTAGAATAGTTTTTTTTTTTTTTTTTATCAATTATTATCGATATCGACTGATATGAAACACTTATATCGTGATACATTTTTTAGTCATATCGCCCATCCCTAATAAATATCATACCATTATAAGGAATTATGAGGTCATACTGATTTATCCGATAATTTCAAAAAATAGCTCTAATAACCAATTAAAATAAATGCTCCAGTGAGGCCATAATACCCATACTGTGCTGTAGATGAGTTATTTGTACCATGAATTGATTTAAGTGGACCCCGACTTAAACAAGTTGAAAAACTTTATCGGGTGTTACCATTTAGTGGTCAATTGTACAAAATATGTACTGTACTGTGCAATCTACTAATAAAAGTCTCAATCAATCAAAAGGGCAGTGTTTTCTTAATCATAGGGCCAGGGCCCATTGTTGGGCCGCGAGTGCTCTCTAGAGGGGGCCGCGAGTGCTCTCTAGAGGGCCGCCAAAAAATATGTATTTCTCAGCTGTGGTCCGTATAGGCCGCAGAAGTACTCAGTTGTAACACAATTTCCCACCACTTGTGGCAGTAATGAGTACATAAAACAAACAGAAGAAGTCTGGCGCTAAAGTCATAGAGGAGTTTCTTTAGTGCAAAAAATTATGACAAAGTGGTAAAGCTGTACTTTCGTATACACTTAAATTGTATTGACAGCCTAGTTACGAAACATATCCATTATTAATTTAGTTTATCAGTTTTAACACAACACAATTGTATATAAATGTATTTTTCGTCAGTAGTCCTTTCTTATGCAATATGTTTGGTTAGTACTTGTTTTTATAATCAGTCTGACCTAAACTTACGGTTTATGTGTTAAATAAATAATAATCTTTGTGATTAACACATGATTTCATATCATTTGACAAGGTTTTAAACTGTAAGTAGATTAGATATAATTATTGAATAAGATTAAAATAAAGTGTTAATATTTGAGTTGGAAAATTGGGCCCCAAGGTCAAAAAGGTTGAGAACCCCTAAGTTTGTCTTATTTGCCATGGTGCCTGTCGTAAACTCGCCCTGAGCTTATTGTAAACAAACATGGCGTTGATAGTGTGGGACAACTTCACTGTTTCACCGGAAGTGTCGGGCTATTTGCACCAAATGTTTTTGTGAGGGGGAGGGGCGAACATATGCTTCAACACATCAAACCTTATCAGCCACCTAAAACACAAGTATCGCAAACAACATGAAGATACAAAGATGCCTGCGCTGCCCAAATAAAAAACGCTGGCCAAAAGCTAGCCACAAAGAAAGACCTGGGGGCCTGTACCTTAAAATGTTGTTCTGCAAAGACAAATCTACAGGTACAGTACAATTTGTCAAATCCACCATTGTTTAGGTCTTTCTTACCTCCAGGTGTACTAAAACTACAGATAAATCAAAAAAAGAAAATCCTATAAATAAATTATCTGTATCGGCTTGAAAAAAATATTTAGTACTTCCATAGTGCTTTGTCAAAATGATCCCAGGAGCTGCAGATGTGAATGAAAATAGTCTAATTTGTTTTGCGGGTGAGTACCACGTTCATGTGTACTAAATGTAATTGTTTTATCCAAAAGTGCCATTCATGCATTTTAAGTCTCTCCTTGTCATATGTTGCCAAATGGAACAATTTGCTATTTCACAGGTGTTGTTTCCATGTAAAAAAAACAAAAAACCCTAAGTAGCCATAAATCTTACCTGAGGCCATAAGCCAACCACCATAAGCCAACCACCAAGGATAGTCGTCCACTTTACACAGCTTGTTAAAGATGCAACTACAACGCCGTTATTACTCCTCGTCGTTCAATTAAACATGCATGACCGAGAAAGAGGACAAATTGTTGTGCTGTAAAGCTGGCAGTGGAAAAAGACAACATTTGTGTAAAAGGGACAGCTGGAATGGCAGGACTGTGTCACACTAGACACCAATGCTGCTCTTCACACTGCAGAATGCCAACTTCCCACACAGTGGCATCACAACTGACTATTTGCAAATACATACACACATGAATGCAACATCAACATGGCCTTTTGCATGAGAGTATATTAATTATCCATCCATCCATTTTCTACAGCTTGTGGGGGTGCTGGAGCCTATCCCAGCTGTATTCGGGCGGAAGGCGTGGTACACCCTGGACAAGTCGCCACCTCATTGCAGGTGTATAAACTAATTTTAGACAAAATATTTGTCTGCATCGAATCAAGAATAGGGCTACAATAACCACTATTTTGATAGTAGACTATTTATTGATTAACATAGCGATTAGTCGACTAATCGGATTATGAAGCATAGACCTATTTAGTGACTGTAATTTAGCCATCTGCTTTAAAAGGGGAACTGCACTTTTTTTTTTAGAATTTTGCCTATCATTAACAGTCCTAACGTAAGACCAGCACACATACGTTTTTCTTTTTTTATGCATTCTAACTAGTAAATAGGTCGCTTACACTGAAGCCGATGAGAGTCGCTCTATTCCGCCAATAAAGCACTCTAAAACACATCCAAACATCTTCATTATGGTTTTATATATATGTAATGTAGAAACAAGCACATTCATAATTTTAAGCATACATATATATAATGCACTCCTGATCTAGAACAAATAACGCGATTTTTCATTCTCCATTCTTGAAGTCATAAATAATCTTTGAAAGAGCAAAAACCAAACACATGCATTTTCCATTTAAAGAAACTATTAAATGGGACTGTCTCAATAAGGTCCAAGCAACGGTTATTAAATCCTGCCAATCCTGTCCTTGGCCAATCTATTAACCTATTCAGTCTGTCCAGTGTGTATGTCACAGTGAACGACAAAAGTAAAGAAAGCTTCTTAACAATGGGAGTGTTTGTTAACTACTTTTAAATTCCAGGATTTTTGGGGGGCTAAAACGCTTAAAAAAAGTAAATATGAAGTTGTCTTTGTTTAAACCAGGGGTCACCAACCTTTTTGAAACCTAGGGCTACTTCTTGGGTACTGATTAATGCGAAGGGCTACCAGTTTGATACACACTTAAATAAATTGCCAGAAGTAGCCAATTTGCTCAATTTACCTTTAACTCTGTTAGTATTAATAATTTATGATATTTATCTTTGTGGAAACACTGATCATCTTAATGATTTCTCACAATAAATATATATAGAAACAGATAAATATCAATATGCAACACTTTATTTTTATATTTTCTCTAAGTGCACATTTTTCAAATTGAACATTTTCAAATGATCACTTCTAAGATAGTCTTGTGAAATCACAATATCCCATTTTAACTAGCTACCCACTAACATTTTTTAACAAATCATGAATTACTTTACACCACGTTTGTACAAATAATAACTCATGTAAAATACAAAAGTAAACTCTCAAATTTTTAAATCATGTCACACTTTGAACTGGACACCAAATCTGTTTTCTGTTTCTTTGTCAGTTAGTGGGAAGCCTGGCATTGCATGCTGTTAACTGGTGTGTTGTACTCTGGTGTGTAACTTGACACTGCAACTTTGAGTGAGTCTTGCAGATGTGCATCAGTGAGGCGTGTTCTGTGTTTGTTCTTGATGAAGTTCATGTCAGAAAAGGCTGATTCACAAAGATAAGATTTTTCCTCATTGTTTGCGGAACCTTCTTAATCTTTTGGACATATTTTCACAGCAATCTGGCCTTAAGCTTAATTATGATAAATGTAAAATATTAAGGATCGGAAATCTAAAGGGAACGTCCTTTCGAATGGAATGCAAAGTGCCTGTTTTGTGGACAGATGGACCAGTTAACATACTTGGTGTTGTTGTCCCAGAAAATCTGGAAGATCTAGGCTCAGTAAATTATGATAATCGACTAAGAAAGCTGGACAAAATTATGCAATTATGGAAAGGGAAATCCCTAAACTTGTATGGTAAAATATCTATTGTCAACTCGTTAATTATTCCTCAATTTATTTATTTGTTTTTGTCATTACCAGCTCCATCACAAAACTTTTTTAAGATTCATGAGCGGCGGGTCTCCGATTTTGTCTGGAACGGCAAACCAGAAAAGATTAAAAGAAAGGTTTTGTACAAAGAGTATGAATGTGGGGGCCTGAAACTTCTCAACCTTGAAGCTATGTGTCTGTCTTTAAAAGCATCAATTGTTCCAAAGATGGATTTAAACACTGAGTGGTACACAAGTGTCCTGTTGGACAAAAAACATGTACTGTATCAAAAGAAATTGTTTCCTTTTTTTACAAGTGATCCCCTCCCAGAGAGTCTGCTGGGAAACATGGCGAGGAAACAATCCACTCATGGTGGTGTTTTCAATTTTATGTGCCAGAAAAAAGAGACAATATTTTGCAGCAGTTAATACGGATGAACTCTAATATTGTAATAGATGGAAAGCCTTTCTTTTGGAAAAATATGTTTCAAAGAGGAATCATTTTTGTCAATGATATTATCAATGAGAATGGTAAAATTATGAAGTATGATGAATTTAGAGCTATGTATGGTGATGCTTGCTCAAGCTTTTCATTTTATCAACTAACTGGAGTAATTGGGAAAAGATGGAAACAAATAATTAATTATGGAACTACTAAATTATTAGTTTGTAAACCTCTAATAAGAAATTCTAGTTGGCAAAAAGGAACTAAATTAAATAGAAAAATATATAATTTTTATTTAATAAAGAAATCTTTGAAGGCTTCCCCATACAACACAAATGGAAAATGGGAGGACTTTTTTGACTGCCCGTTGCCATGGGATGCCATATTCAAACTAATCTATAAAACCACTATCGATGTGCAAAATCGTTATTTTCAAATTAAAATTATTTATAACTTCTTACCCACAGGGAAAATGTTAAAATTATGGAATATGACAGAGTCAGATGATTGCCCGTTTTGTTGTCAGGAGCCTGAATCCACCCTGCATTTGTTTTAGTATTGTCATATTGTGTCTTTGTTTTGGGTGGAAGTTGAAAAACTGTGTTTAAGGATTGGTTTGTTTATGAAGCTTGATTGACAATTGACAATCATGATTTAGTCAATTTAATTATAGTACTCTGTAAAATGTTTATTTTTAAGGCCAAAAACAGATATTCACTTAGTATTACTTTCTTTAAAACATTTATTCAGTATTTTCTAACTTTAGAAAGTTACATGGTTGAAAACGATAATGATGCCAAAAAACATTAAAAAAAAGATGGGAAGTCCTCAAAGGCTTATTTTGAAAGTATAATTATGTTTATAGATTATATGCTATCTGTTGTTGTGTTCCCTAATTTGAGTGACCTGGACATAATTTGGACTGTACATAAATGCTTATTTTGAAAATGTAATTTTGTTCATAAATTATATGCAATCTGTTGTGTTCCCTAATTTTTTTCTGTGTACATGAATGAAGGTGTGTGTTGCTGAGTCCGACTTGGACATTATCTGGACTGGGCCTGGTTTAAAAAACCCTTTAAACAAATCTAATTTCATTGACAACCTGGTCTGTTGAAGATAAGGCCCTTTTTAAAAAAAATAAAATAAAATAAGATAAATAAATAAAAAACATTTTATTTGATAAAAAAGAAAGTAAAACAATATAAAAATAATTACATAAAAAATAGTAATTAATGAAAATGTTAGTGGACCAGCAGCCTATACAATCATGTGTGCTTCAGGGACTGTGTCCCTTGCAGATGTGTTGTCTATGTTGTGGGAACCAGAATATTGGTAGCAGAAAGAAATAACCCCTTTTGTGTGAGTGGGTGTGGATGAGTGTGCATGGGGGAGGTTGTTTGGGTTGATGCACTGATTGAAAGTGTATCTTGTGTTTTTTCTATGTAGATTTAATTTTAAAAAAAAAAAAAAAAAAAAAAAAATTACAATTTTTTTTTTTTTTTTTTTTTTTTCAGAACAGGCCCGCGGGCGACTCATCTGGTCCTTACGGGCGACCTGGTGCCCGCGGGCACCGCGTTGGTGACCCCTGGTTTAAACCATTTGGAGTACTAGCAGAGCATTGGGCTCTTTTGTAAGCTTAAAAGCTACTGTACTTTTATCTCCACAACAGTCAGAATATGTCCAGATGCTACTGAGAACAAATAGGAGTACACAGAAATGTATTATATTTATATAGTTTTTTAAGTGCCTCCACAAAACTACTTTAGAGTAGACAACACAGTAAAATAAAGCTTATTTCCTTAACTAATTCTAGTGATGGGAATCTTACAACAACTCACAATTCGATTCAATTCCAATTCTTGGGGTGACAATTCGATTCAAAATCAATTCTCAATTCAACACGGTTTTTGATTTAAGCCGGTTCTCGCAATATATTTTTTGGTATAAAAAGGATGATAATACCTTTTCAAAACAAGTTACAAAGCTCTTCTTTGCTGCTGACGTATGACGTATATGCAAAGCAAGTAAGCTCGGACATGGCCTAAAACCTCCTTTTTAATTTTAATTTTTTTTCCCAAATCAAATAAATAGGAATTGCAATTTAGATGTGAATCAATGTTTTTTGAGCACCCCTACCTAATCCCATTTAAAATTTGACAAATGACACTACACAAAAAAGGGCAGGAAGGTGGTAAAGGGGTTAGTGCATGTGCAATACGAAGGTCCTGAGTTCAATCCCGAGCTCGGGATCTTTCTGTGTGGAGTTTGCATGTTCTCCCCGTGACTGCGTGGGTTCCCTCCGGGTACTCCGGCTTCCTCCCACCTCCAAAGACATGCACCTGGAGATAGGTTGATTGGCAACACTAAATTGGCCCTAGTGTGTGAATGTTGTCTGTCTATCTGTGTTGGCCCTGCGATGAGGTGACGACTTGTCCAGGGTGTACCCCGCCTTCCGCCCGAATGCAGCTGGGATAAGCTCCAACACTCCCCGCGACCCCAAAAGGGACAAGCGGTAGAAAATGGATGGATGGATGAACTACACCATAAGGATTTTTTTTTACACACCATTTGGAGACTGGGGATAGGTTGACTGGCAACACTAAAAATTGGCCCTAGTGTGTGAATGTGACTGTTAATGTTGTCTGTCTATATGTGTTGGCCCTGTGATGAGGTGGCGACTTGTCCAGGGTGTACCCCGCCTTTCGCCCGATTGTAGCTGCGATAGGCTCCAACAACCCCCGCGACCCCGAAAGGGATAAGCGGTAGGAAATGGATGGATGGATGCATTTGGAGACCCTTAGTCATGTTGGGCCAAAGTTTTCCCTATTTCCATGGCTTCCTGACACAGATTCTTGTCTTTGAAGAACTTTCAAAAGGCGCAATGTTGACCCACACTCCACAAAAGACAACACATCATTGTCATTGTCATGTCATAGTCATTGTCAATGTGTCAATCATTAGGTTGGATGTAATTTGCCTGAACCACGCACGCTCGTACTATTTTTGAGCAGTTCATTGGCTATTGTTTCCGAGCTCAGCCGGTATGCCGTCGTTATGCCTAAAGGTTAATCAGACTATATTACGCTCCAAAACACTTTCTTTAAAGGACACAATTATAGTGTTGATATTGGGATTTGGTGTGAGCTTGTTTGATTTGGTTGCTGGCTTGTCCGGGGAGATCCGTGACACAAAGAGGAAGAAGCACAACAGTTACCTCAGTGAAGAGCATGGCAAACACAGTAAGTACATCAATGGCTGTTGGGGAGAGCTGCCAGATACCACCATGTTGACTGATGGTGACAGAGATGACTGACAATCTTGCGAGTGACTTCAGTGTCACCTTACTGGACAAACAAACTGCTGAAAGAAGTCTCCGGCTCCACATGAAGGGGGAAGAGCCATCTGATGTGATAAAGCAATGGTATAAATGTTATAAAGACTTCTATACTGTAACAATACAATCTGAGATAGGCTCCAGCGCCCCCCGCAACCCCGACGGGAATAAGTGGTAGAAAATGGATGGATGGATGTTTTCATCCATTTTTGATAATGCCTACCCTGTTTAAGCTCACAGCATGGTGCCGCCTTTCTCAGCTTACTAAGGCAAAAGGTAGACACCTTTCACTGGTCAACAGTCATTCGCGGGGTCACTGTGAAGGGGGCAATCAACCCCATGTCAACTGCATCAGAGTCAACTACATGAACCACTACAGTACTGAAGATATCTATCAATTCATATTGCATCATGAACAGCATAAGGACGTTAGAAAGAATAAAGGCTATTTTGCTTAAGTGAAAATTAGTTGCTTAAAGGCAGGCTTTGTAGTCTCACAGGAGCATCTGGAGCCACTGAAGGAGCACATTCACAGATGTCGGCTTCATACGTTCTGGTCCCATAGTCAGTGTGTACAACCTTGTTTAATGTAGACAATGCTGTCACAAACTGTGACTATGTCCACATGAATGTTAATATACACAAATGTTAATATTTTTTAAAAAAAAGCATTATTCTCTTTCCAATTTGGCTTTCCTTTCACAGGTAAACGTAGGCTTTTGTCTAGAGCTGCAACGATTAATCTATTAAATCAATTAAGTGGATTAGAAAAAGCTTTGATTAATTCATAATTGTTTAATGAGTATAACTAAAAAAAATTGATCAATTCTGACTGCATGGAGTGCGAGGAACTTTAATACAAGGACATAGTTTCCACACAGCCGCTGCAATAGAGCACACATGAGAGCGGTGTGTGGCGGGCAACTTTAAAAAAATTATTTCTATTAACGCACGTTTGTTAAAAGTGGCAAGCAGAAAAATAATTTTCTCTATTTCAAGTATTTGCTCTAAAATACACTTTAAGGCTATAAAGGGTGTTTTATCCTATTGCTTGACTACTCAAACAATAATCGATAGATTATAAATGTAAATGGATTATACTTGTATAGCGCTTTTCTACCTTTATGGTACTCAAAGCGCTTTGACAATATTACCACATTCACCCTTTCACACGCTAACCACGACCCATCAGGAGCAAGGGTGAAGTGTCTTGCTCAAGGTCACAACGGACGTGGCGAGGTTGGTAGAAGGTGGGGATTGAACCAGGAACCCTCAGGTTGCTGGTACGGCCACTCTCCACGATTACACGATTACTAAAATAATCGAGAGCTTTTTGACTTGTGTCATAAAAAAATGTGTGAGTTTTTTTTCCTGTATTCAAACCATATTTAACAAGTAATTCATTCATTGTTTTTTATGGTGTTTTTTCAATGCAAACCAAATCCTTTGTAATGATGGTACTTAATTTCTCGACAATGACAATAAATCATTTTTATTCTATTGATTTACAGGTGTTGATTTAATTTCTAACAGTGTAGAGATGTAATGATTACCAGTATTAATGATAAACTACGGTGAAACTCCCTACAATTAATATTACGGTTTTAAAAGAAAATTATCGCGAACTTTGATTAACAGACGGATCTGTGATACTAATAATTTACTGGAGAAGCAAGTGAGTGTGCCAATGGCCGGCTGGCTAGCTCAAATGAATACAAGACACATTAACGTCTTTCCCCATTAAGAAACATGATACCACATCTATAAACACAATGCTGTCTGAGCAACTAAGATATTCAATTCTGTAAATTGAACCTACAGGCTGTGATAAGTATATACGCAGAAGAATATGACACACAGGTGTCTACAACAGGAAGCGACATCACTTAAACCGCACGTTTAACAGTCGTTTTGACTTTATCATTAAAAACACTCTAAAACCTTTACAAATTAAAACCATAGATGATACACATATCTAAACACTCAAAGGAAAATCATATGGCTCTTAAGTAGCCAGAGCAATTCGATCTAATCACTATACTACCAACCATTTACTGATACTACACATAGTGTCATTACTGTCGATATTTGAATTGATTGGCCCGCATCTGTTTACATTAAATAGCTCTAACTTAGCGGTTAGCATGGCTTTTTGTATAACCCCTACAGTGTGTATGTAGTGTTGCATGGTTAGCTATTCATTGTCCTCTAGCGATAATGATACTATTTGGAAATATAGTTTATTTGCCACCATGGAGGCGAGGATTAGTGACTTAGAAGCAGCTTTGTAGTGCGCAAGGAAAATAGTCGCGTTCCAATGCGGTTAAACTACATTGCATTGAGGACGTGTACGTTGTAGCTTGTCGCTGTTTGCAGGACACAGCTAAAATGTGTCATTAACATGCATTACCACGATATGACGATGGATTAAAAAATCTATTTATATCGTGTATCGTCTATATCGTTTTTATTTTGTAATGCAAAATAAAAACACAGCAAAAAGGCATTAAACGCACTAAAGAGCTTAAAGTATTATGTATTCAGTATTTATACATCAGGCTATTGCTTAGAAAAATCTACACAAACGGCTTATGTAAGTGCAATGTCAACAATGTGAGATAAGTGTGGTGTACGCAAATGTAGACCAACCAATGCAATTTCATAATCTGAAAAAATAACCTCAGGTGGAATATTGTGTATGTTGTTGTGTCTGTGTGAACACAGTTGCACACTTGTGCAGGGTATATGTCATCACATAATGGGCCCAATAATATAGATAAATGAGCAAGCCCAAAACCCAACAAAGTCAGATTTCCATAGGGAGTAGATGCTGGTCTGAATTCAGTCCCTTGGGCAGGTCTCATGGTTACACTGCATATCACACAACACCAAGCTATACAATGTGAAGGTTTTGTTCAGCTATCTTATATTTTGGCATCTTCAATGTTCAAAATGTATAAAAGTTTGGACACATGGGCTAATAATATTTTAAAGGTTTAAATAACTTATGTGAATGACTTAGTAAATGTTTTTCTTGGACTATGCAACTGGCACTTAACTTGTTCCAGGTCCATCAGTTGGCATATATGTTATGAAACATTAATGTTCAGTTATCTTGTATTTAAGAGAAAACCTGTCAGTGACATTGGCTGATTGATTAAATGTTCTCATTTCTCCTCAAGCTCTGGGGACTATCTCAGACCTTGTTTGGGAGCTGTTGCTCGCAAGGCTCCATCTGTGCAAACATCACTCAAATGAAGGCAGCATTAAAAACTTACCATATGCCAAACTCTGCAGTGCAAATACAACCAGGAGGAAAGGCAGAGTCGGGGGATACTCCATTATATTTCATTGGTAGGTGAGGGAGTTCTCCATAAACAGTCTGAAACTCCACACACAGCTCACAAGCTTGGGTGTTCACGTTAAATCAGAGTTGAGACAGCCCAAGATAACTTTTTCAACCTTTTGCAGATCTCCATGTAATCCAGGGGACGGTGCGTGAAAAGCAGACCGCAGGTGATGACAGGACGGGCGGCTGCGGGCTGCAGACAGCCGTCGGTCCGTCGCCGGATAACCCTTTTGTCGCTTGTTGGCAAAAAATAAACGGTCACGGCAACAGTACATTGAATCCCCGGGTTGAGACGAAACGCCGTTTAAAAACACAGCATCTTGTCTCTCTACATTCCTTCCGTCTCAGTTTGCAACAGACACTGACTGACTTACTACGAGCCTCAAAACGCAAAACCAATTCACGCAACAGCCAACCGTGATTAAGTAAACTGCTTCCTGTAATCTTTTCAGAATGAATGCCAAGAAAACGAGGGATACCCACCTTTTATTTGATATCGGTGAAAAAATGTACCACAAAACAGTTTTTTTTTTTAGCAAGATGCTTGTCGTAACCTATACAGCACTTGAAATATTGTTATGATTTGTTTCCCAGCGCGTGACAAATATTGTTTTATTTTGAAGGAACTCCCTTCCCCTGGCATTACTTCCGGCAACCAACTGTGATTGTACAAATAGTACATTTATCATGCACTGCCAGTCAGTGTAATTTAACAGAAATATAATTGTTTTAACAAAAGGCTATAAATACTACCTATTGTTTGTTTCGAGATAATTAAAATATTTTCCCATACTGTTGTTCCTGCAAAAAAAACATCAAGGGTATGGATATCATATATATATCCATACCCTTGATGTTTTTTTTGCAGGACAGGGTTATGGAAAATATTCACATATATAATATATGTATGTGTATGTATATATATATATATATATATATATATATATATATATATATATATATATATATATATATATATATATATATATATATATATATATATATATATATTCGAGGTTTCTGTGGTTTATACGTTAAACTGTGCTCAATACCGGGATGAAATAGCCTCTGTGTTTTTTCCTGACCTAACGTATACATATATATACAGTGTATATATATATATATATATATATATATATATATATATATATATATATATATATATATATATATATATATATATATATATATATATATATATATATGTGTGTGTGTGTGTGTGTGTGTGTGTGTGTGTGTGTGTGTGTGTATATATATATATATAATTAGTACAGGTAAACACACAATCTCTATCTTAATTATGAAATAAGTATGATATGCTGTACAATTGTATGTAGGGATTGAAATTTTGGGGGGGATTTATTATAATAATTTTATTTACCCCAGCTTGTTTTTATTGGCTCACGGCAGGTTCTAAAAATAGGATTTAATAAGATTACCACAACAACAGCAAAAGGAAGAAAGAGCAAAACTGCGAGAAAAATGCTACAGATTAAAATGATTATACATTCGTTCATTATTACAAAGCTGTTTTATACATGACTTCTTAGCATATTGACATTAGATATTGACACACTTCACTTACTTTTCCCACTTCATTCATTACACCATTTTCAACTTTCCTCCTCAGCCACTTTGTCCATTGGTGAAACTCTGTTGCCTCTCTATATTGTTATGTTTTGGCTTTAAGTTGTTTTGTTGTGGCTTTATGTTGTTGTGTTGTGGCATTTGTTGTGTCTTTTTATTGGCAACTATAGCCGTTTATTAAAACGAGAGTAGTAGCAGGTCAACCACTCCTAATTTAACCTGAAAAAATTAGGTTGCGCTTAATTTCTCAGGGAAATCTACGATTAATTCAACCTGAAGATATGTTGGTTTCACTTTTTTTTTTATATTAATATTTTATTATTTTTAAATTGAAAACCAACAGCAAAAACCACAGGTAAATCTACCGTTAAAATGTTGGTTAATGTACTTTATTAAAAATGTCTTGAACATTGAAAATGAGAGCAGAAAAAGTTTCCTCTTATTCAGGGTTCAGGGGTGGGCAAACTACGGCCTGAGGGCCACATCCGGCCCGTTGGTCTCTTTAATCTGGCCCGCAGAATATTAAAACAGAATTGAGCAAAGATCTGTTTTGAGAATTGCCACAACAAAATTGATACTAGACTTCGACGCACTGGCAAAAAAGGGTGATCAACCACACTGCTCCCACTTAAAGAGAATGTGAGTGTTTACCCTTTAATAACATCTGTATGTTTCTTTGATTTTCTGATATGATAGTGTTGAAAATAGATGTATTATGATTAAAATAGCCCATTTTTGAGAAGCCTACTCTTAGTTCCAACAGATATGATATGCGTGCTTGCCCGGCCCGTCTGTCAAATTTCAAAAGCCAATTTGGCCCCTGAGCCAAAAGGTTTGCCCATTCGTGCTCTTATTAATTCAACTTAAAATGTTGGTTGCACTTTATTGAACTAAGATGTGAATGCATTGGCCATGGATTGTTGTTTAATTGCTTGTTTGTATCCATAATTCATTTATACATTATTCCCCTACATGAAATGACAAGAATATAGGAAACTTCACCTGCAGTGACCAGTATGCAGAATATTTATTTCATAGTCACAGTGCTTGAATTTTTTTTTTTGCTAAAAAGTTACCTAATCGATTTCAACTCACTGATTCATTTCGGAAGTTAATGTTCTAAATAAACTAGTATCATCCCTGAGTCGTATCAGCAACCTCAAATTATGATTCAAATCGAATCGTTGTTCAAACGAATATTACTTACTAACAATCCCTTTGATTACTCTGCAATGTCTGTACAATGTGCTGTGTATCATAATTCTCCCTAGCCTATCTACTAAATGTGCAATAAGCCACACTGCCATACCCAGTGTTGGGACTAACGCGTTACAAAATAACGCGTTACTGTAACGCCGTTAGTTTCGGCGGTAACTAGTAATCTAACGCGTTATTGTTTTATATTCAGTAACTCAGTTACCGTTACTACATGATGCGTTACTGCGTTATTTTACGTTATTTTTAATGTAGTATCGGCTAGAAACTGATGCGCTGCGGTGTCGTTCTTCTGAATCTTCCTCTGTCACAAGCCGGAGAGAAGAAAAGAGCCGTGTGTCTGGTTGTGGGGGAGAGGGACACACGTGATTGATATATAAAACAAAACAAAAAGGTTGTTCGCATGCACGTTCAGTCCACACACAGCGTGGTCATGGTGAGCGGAGTAACGGAGGAGCTTGAACGCCCCGCGCCATTTAATCGGTGTGTTTATAGGTACAGACTCAGTTGTGCAAGACGAGGGTTTTAAACACATGCTGAACGTGCTTGAGCCACGTTACGACATCCCGTCGCGCACCCACTTCAGCGATAAGATTGTGCCAGATCTTTATGAGCAGGAGAAGAAAAAAGTTGTGGATTAACTATCCAGAGCATCATCTGTTGCGCTCACGACAGACTGGTGCACGTCCAGGGGAACTATGTGACGATAAGCGCTCACTTCATCACAGCAGACTGGCAGATGAGAAGACACGCCCCCTCTACGAGAGTCACCTTGCACAGGTACTGACACAAGCAGTGGAGGAATGGAAGATAAAGATATCCCAGTCACACGTGATAATGCCAAAAATCACATAATTGCAGTGAATGAGGCAGGACTGGGACCACAGATAGGTGCTTTGCACATGTAGTGAATTTGCCATCACATCTCAGTCAATAGGATGGATCAGGAAGGAGGTTTCCTAGCACAACAGCTGCTCATGTACTTAAGACAAAGCAAGAAATGCTAAAGCTGCCTACTCATAAAGCTCATACATGATGTCCCAACAAAGTTGAACTCCACTTATGATATGTTGGAGCAGCAGGCAGCTATATACTCTGCATTGACCCACAAGACCCTGAAGAAAAATGTCAAAGACATTATCAACCTGTCTGATGATGATGTGAGAGTGGCAGAGGAGGTCCTCCAGGTGCTTAAACCCCTCAAAAGTGTTACATCTCTACTGAGCACTGAAACTTCACCATCTGTGTCAATGATCCTGCCACTGAAAACAAGGATTGTACAATCCATGACTCTAAGTGTGGAAGACAGCACCATCACTCCAGATGTCAGGCTTTATTTCACTATTTATGTTTCAAGGAAGATGATGTGCCTTCTTATGTTGCACTTTAAGTTGTTTTTTATTAATGGTCATTGGTCCAAGTTTAAAGAAAGGAGAAATGCCTTTTTATGTTGCACTGTTTTTCATTAATTATGTTAAAATGAAAATAAAAATGCATGTCAAGTTGATCAACAGATTGTATTATTCTCCAGTGCAATAACAGTATCGTAATGAAGGCTAAAAGGGCATTAATGGGAGCTTTAAAAAAAAAAAAGAAGAAAAAAAGAAGTAACTAAATAGTTACTTTTCACAGTAACGCATTACTTTTTGAGGTAAGTAACTGAGTTAGTAACTGAGTTCCTTTTGAAATTAAGTAACTAGTAATTGTAACTAGTTACTGGTTTTCAGTAACTAACCCAACACTGGCCATACCCCTACCCCCACATATCTATATAATCAGAAAAATTTACCTGTTGTTCCCAATTCAATGTCTTTATTTAATTGCACTATTTTGATTGCATTATTTTTTTCCTATTTGAAAACTTAAGTCTATTTTCGATCGCATGTCTGCTCCAGAGAAAGAGCTGCCTTTAATCTCATTGTATTGTACATGTATATAGTAACAATGAAAGCCCTTCTTTTCAATGTTTATTAAATCACGATGATGATAATAAAAATACCCTGAAACACCTGCAACACAAAGTAAACTGTTTTATATTGAATTTATAAGCATATCTATGTTGAATTAGTTTTTGTCTTTTTAGAAAATGTTTGAAATAGTAAAATGGTCCTTTGATTTTTTTTTCTTATGCATCCTCTTCTCTAGACAAAATGACAGTTATCTTATCACCATCATGTAATGATCCAGCCATATCAATTGTATATGTCATGCTTGTATGTAAGTATGTTTTATCAACCTGTACTGAAATACCAAAAATCAATTGTGTTTTAAGGCATGTGAAGAAATGTGTTTTATAATCGTACGGATTTTCATACTATCCACTTCCATTTAGCGATGGCCCCTTTTTTTAAATTGAAGTCAGGCCTTTTCATCCTAAACAAATGTCAATGTTTATCTTCAAGCTGTCATCAAACGAGAAATATAAATGATGCTGGTAAGAATGCAAATGTGTCTTGCATGTGGAAGACCTTTGAGGTGTTACGTATACAAATCACGCAAAGGAAAAATGGCCAGCACTCAGAGACACAAACACACACGGGCACAAAATGTCACTATTTATCTGAGCACAAGCATTAATGGAAAGAGAAAAGCAATATGCGTCAAGAGATATTGCAAACTGCTGCCAATGAGACCTGACGTAACGAGTCACAGTTCTGCAATGGAGAGATTGGATTAGAGTGCTGTGGAGGTAAGTAAATATGAGGGGTCACACAGTCCGAGTAAACACCCAGCTCTTGACATTTATAGAAATGAATCGGAAGATGGGAGACTCGAGTGTTACATGAATAAGTTTATCATGACGCCATATTGGAGGAAGACTAACAAAAAGCCATTTATGTAGAAATTACTTTTCAGTGATGAAAAGCTAAAGGTGAACTGAAATGTTGCATGGAAAGTGTGGAAGAACAGGAAAACCGTAAAATTGTGTCATGTCTGTGATTATGTTTTGTTTTAGTCATGTTCGGATTTGGTTTTGGACTTTTTGTGCACTTTTATTTGTCACCATAGCAATCATTAGTTTCACCTGGTTCACATTGTCATGTCACGCACCTGTTCACGGTTAGAGTCACGCACCTGTTTTCACTGATCATGTCACTATATAAGCTTTTCTGTTTCTGTTGTTCGTCCTGGCGACATCACATTCACTCCTGCCACACATTCACACTCTGATGATCCATGCTGCTCTTTTTCATGTTTTTCTCATGCCAAGTAAGTTTTGTTTATTAAGACCACAGTTAGTGTTGTTGTTTCTTTGTTCATAGTTTTTGTGCCCACGTGCATGTCTTTTGTTTCTTAGTCAAGTTTGTATTTCCGCCTTTGTGCGCGCCATTTGTTTGCTTCCTTTTTTTTGTAGTTTATTAGTGTTTAAAAAATAAATCATGTATTTAAATTCACGCCTTGCCCGCGCCAATTTTCCTTTGCCTTCCGGAGAAGCAAACCCCAAGAATCAAGTCATGACAGTAGGACGCCAGCAGAAGAGTTTCTCCGAAAGAAAATTGGACAATTTTGACGAGGCAGCGTGGGAGGTCCTCCGCGCGATGGAGGAAGAGACACTGCGTTATTCCTCCGGGAAGCGCAGAAACCTGATGTGGGGGCCAGATGGAAATCTGGTGCCATTGAGCTCCAGTTGGTCCGAGGACGGCGCTGCGTCACCGCAGTCCCGGAAGCGCCGCTCCAGACCAAGGACATCAGGGAAGGCGAGCGGACAGCATGCGGCGCGGCCGCAGGCTCCTCCCACTCTGGGTGGAAGCAGGTTGCTGCCAGCTCCGCAGCTCCAAAATGACATCACAGACCAGGATTTTTTTTTTCTGAACTCTTTTTCTTTTGATCACCCGCCCCCAGCAAAAGACTCTAAAAACATGATAAGACATTACCAGGACATGTTTTTAGAAATCAGATCCTGTCAAGCCAAGCCACCCAAATTTCATGCCCCGCCCCCCAAGACTCAAGCCACGCCCACGTCACAACATGTTTCTTTTTTTTCACCCACTCAATCACATGTAGAAAAAAAAGGACATTTTGGACAATTTAGAGGGGAGGATTCTGCCCCCCTCCTGAACTCCCTCCACCCACCCCAAAAGACGGTTCCAGACCGCGGGGAGCGCGTCTGGGATCCGCTCCTTGAGGGGGGGGGGGGGCTAGGGCTGGGAATTGTTCAGGTGGGGTGGGTCAGCATCGCCATGCCAAGCCACAGCCTCCAGCTCGGCCACCACTACCTGTCTTTCGACCTGCCAAGCCACAGCCACCAGCACGGTCGCCACCACCAGTCTTTCAACCTACCAAGCCACAGCCTCCAGCTCGGCCACCACCACCTGTCTTTCGACCTGCCAAGCCACAGCCACCAGCAGGGCCGCCACCACCAGTTTTTCGACCTGCCAAGCCACAGCCTCCAGCTAGGCCACCTCCACCTGCTCCACGCCCTGCTCCAAGGCTATCAACATGCCTAGCAGCTCCACCATGCCAAGATCCACCACGCGCAGCTCCACGCCAAGCGCCACCAGTCACAGCTTCACGCCAACCGCCACCAGTCGCAGCTTCACGCCAAGCGCCGCCAGTCGCAGCTTCACGCCAAGCGCCGCCAGTCGCAGCTTCACGCCAAGCGCCGCCAGTCGCAGCTTCACGCCAAGCGCCGCCAGTCGCAGCTTCACGCCAAGCGCCGCCAGTCGCAGCTTCACGCCAAGCGCCGCCAGCCGCAGCTCCACGACACCAAGCGCCGCCAGTCGCAGCTCCACGACGCCAAGGGCCGCCAGTCGCAGCTCCACGACGCCAAGCGCCGCCAGTCGCAGCTCCACGACGCCAAGCGCCGCCAGTCGCAGCTCCACGCCGCCAAGCGCCGCCAGTCGCAGCTCCACGACGCCAAGCGCCGCCAGTCGCAGCTCCACGCCAAGACCAAGTCCAAGCACCGCCACGCCAAGACCAAGTCCAAGCACCGCCACGCCAAGACCAAGTCCAAGCACCGCAACGCCAAGACCAAGTCCAAGACCAACCACGCCAAGACCAAGACCAAGACACACCACGCCAAGACCAAGACACACCACCCCAAGACCAAGACTGCCAAGATCAAGACTGCCAAGACTACCAAGACCAACAGCAAGACTGCCAAGACCAAGACTGCCAAGACCAACACCAAGACCAACACCAAGACCCACGCCAAGCTTTGCCGCCCGACGCACCACGCCAAGCTTCGTCATCTGCGACTGCCACGTCGACGAAGCGCCTGCCTTCTCGTCGGCCATGGATGTGGCCAGTCCATGGGCGTCCGCCACGCCAGGTACGCCGACCTCCTCGTCGGCCACGGATGTGGCCACTACCTGGTCGGCCGCCACGCCAAGTGCGCCCACCTCCTCGTCGGCCATGGATATGGCCATTCCCGGGTCGCCCACCTCGTCAGGTACAGCGGCGGTCTACGCGTCGCCGCCACCTGATCCTGCCCCGGTGGATTCGGGGACACCTGGTCTGGCGACCAACCGCCATGTCCCCCTCCCGCCCTCCCATGACTCTCGATCCTGCCTTGTTTTGTTTGTTTTGGACATCTGGGATCTGTCCGTAAGGGGGAGGCTCTGTCATGTCTGTGATTATGTTTTGTTTTAGTCATGTTCGGATTTGGTTTTGGACTTTTTGTGCACTTTTATTTGTCACCATAGCAACCATTAGTTTCACCTGGTTCACATTGTCATGTCACGCACCTGTTCACGGTTAGAGTCACGCACCTGTTTTCACTGATCATGTCACTATATAAGCTTTTCTGTTTCTGTTGTTCGTCCTGGCGACATCACATTCACTCCTGCCACACATTCACACTCTGATGATCCATGCTGCTCTTTTTCATGTTTTTCTCATGCCAAGTAAGTTTTGTTTATTAAGACCACAGTTAGTGTTGTTGTTTCTTTGTTCATAGTTTTTGTGCCCACGTGCATGTCTTTTGTTTCTTAGTCAAGTTTGTATTTCCGCCTTTGTGCGCGCCATTTGTTTGCTTCCTTTTTTTTGTAGTTTATTAGTGTTTAAAAAATAAATCATGTATTTAAATTCACGCCTTGCCCGCGCCAATTTTCCTTTGCCTTCCGGAGAAGCAAACCCCAAGAATCAAGTCATGACAAATTGTTAGACTGATTGTTTTGAAGCTGAAATGAAATTAACTAAAGGTTGTGGCTGTAGTAAGAATTCTTAAAATCAAAGGGAATTTGTGTAACAGAGAATTTGGAATTTCAGGAAATGTGGGAATTTGAGGGATATAAAAAAATAGTGAGCCAGGATCTATTTGAAATAACTGAAGGTTGGGACGTTAGAATGGTTTGAGTTAGTTAAGAAATGTGTAAACAGCAAAAATTCTCAAAAACTAAGGGGATATTTATGAATTATCGAAAGGTTGTGACCTTGGAATGGTTAGAATTGGTTGACAAATGTGTATTTCTTGTTCTAAGAATTCTCAAAATCTAAAGCAATTTGTATAAGTGATGATTTGTAATTTCAGGAGAAGGGGGAATTTTAGGGTTATGGAAAATAGTAAGCCCTGAATATTTTTGAACGAGCTGAAGGTATTGACGTTTGAATGATATGGGTCAGAAGAAATGTGGTATTAGTAACATTTCTCAAGATGGAAAATGTGGAGTTTATTTGAAAAGTGGCAAATAGGCATGTGAAAATGTGTTAGTTCAAATGTTTAGAATAAGCAACATGTTTTGACATTGGACAAGTTTGAATTATTTGTAAATGTGGGAGTAGTATGAATTCTACAGTGTGATGGAAAATGTGGAGTTTCTGCAAAAGTGGAAATTTTAGCCATGTGGAGAATTGTTAGTTTTAATGTTTTGACTGAGGCGAGGTTGGAATGGTTTGAGTGAGTTGGGAATGTAAAAGTAGTAAACATTTGCAAGGTCAACATTTTATTTTTTACAAAAAATGTAGGATTTTGGAAAAAGTCTGGATGTTTGAGATGTGTCAAATTCTTAAACCAAATGTTTGGAATGAGTTGAATCAGTTAGGAGATGTACAAGTAAAGTACCCATGATTGTTACACACACACTAGGTGTGGTGAAATTATTCTCTGCATTTGACACATCACCCTCACCCCCTGGGAGGTGAGGGGAGCAGTGAGCAGCAGCGGTGGCCGCGCCCGGGAATACTTTTTGGTGATTTAACCCCCAATTCCATTGATGCTGAGTGTCAAACAGGGAGGTAATGGGTCCCATTTTTATAGTCTTTGGTATGACTCAGCCAGGGTTTGAACTCACGACCTACCGATCTCAGGGCGGACGCTCTAACCACAAGGCCACTGAGTAGTATAGGAATTATACACAGTCTATTTTTTTCTTTCATTTTGCCAATTCTTATTACTTCCACATTCTCAACCATTTCTAAGTCTTTTGACGCCCAAACATTTTTCAAATCCCAAAAATCCAGACTTTTACTGAAATGTCATATTTTACGTGAAACAAATTTCCTTTGACCTTGCATATTCTTATGACTTCCTTCAAACCGATCGTACGTTTGAGGGTTAAAGGTGAACAATGCTAACAACAACACACTACAGGCTGATATTGCCGTATGTATCTTCACTACGACAATTAAGTTGACCAACTTTCGGCAGAACAACATTTGATGCCATTCATCTTCAACCCCTGCCTCATCAATAACACATCTCTACATTGGTAAACCTTTGAAGCCAGCGATATTAAAAAACAACAGCGAGACATACTGAACTCAGTGTGACTCAGAGTGTCACACTGTGTGGACCCCGACTTAAACAAGTTGAAAAACTTATTCGGGTGTTACCATTTAGTGGTCAATTGTACGGAATATGTACTTCACTGTGCAACCTACTAATAAAAGTCTCAATCAATCAATCAGTGTCATTAATGCTAACAAGAATACTATCAGCTCTGAGCTGCAGTATCAACAGCAGTCGGCGGAGTGTGAAGTGCTTTGTCTTCGACATCAATGACACAGCTTTGACTTGAGAAATGTGGAACAACAACGCAGAACACGCAATGCTAACAAGATGGCTAATGATCGCAACAGTGATAGTCAGGTGTCAAGTTTTTTGCAGAATAACACACACCTGTGGTTTTTGCACATGGAAGCTCAGTTCTAATTCAGAGGAATTACCCAGGATGTGATGAAGTATTTCCACATAGTGGCCGAGCGCCTGCCATGACAATGACTCTTGGAGGATCCTCCGAGCTGCCAGTGACTACTGTAATCTACAGTAGAACACTCATATATTGATGTTATTTTGTGTTTAGAGGGGCATATTTATGTTAAAAACATACAATATTGTTGTAGACATTTTTTTATGCTATAACTATGAAAATATTCAATGTATTAATAATAATCCGATATTGTGAAAATATGTTTACCATGGTCAGGCTTGGAACCAATTAGAATTATACAAATCCCAAAACCAGTGAAGTTAGCACGTTGTGTAAATCGTAAATAAAAACAGAATTCAATGATTTGCAAATCCTTTTCAACCTATATTCAATTGAATAGACTGCAAAGACAAGATACTTAACGTTCGAACTGGAAAACTTTGTTATTTTTTGCAAATATTAGCTATTTGTAATTTGATGCCTGCAACATGTTTAAAAAAAGCTGGCACAAGTGGCAAAAAAGACTGAGAAAGTTGAGGAATGCTCATCAAACACTTATTTGGAACATCCCACAGGTGAACGGGCTAATTGGGAACAGGTGGGTGCCATGATTGGGTATAAAAGCAGCTTCCATGAAATGCTCTGTCATTCATAAACACGGATGGGGCGAGGGTCACCACTTTGTGAACAAATGCGTGAGCAAATTGTCAAAGCACAACATTTCTCAACCAGCTATAGCAAAGAATTTAGGGATTTCACCATCTACGGTCTGTAATATCATCAAAAGTTTCAGAAAATCTGGACAAATCACTGTACGTAAGCAGCTAGGCTGAAAACCAGCATTGAATGAACATGAACTTCGATCCTTCAGGCGGTACTGCATCAAAAACCGACATAAGTGTAAAGGATATCACCACATGGGCTCAGGAACACTTCAGAAAACCACTGTCAGTAACTACAGTTGGTCGCTACATCTGTAACTGCAAGTTAAAACTCTACTATGCAAAGCGAAAGCCATTTATCAACAACACCCAGAAACGCCGCCGGCTTCGCTGGGCCCGAGCTCATCTAAGATGAACTGACGCAGAGTGGAAAAGTGTTCTGTGGTCTGAGGAGGCCACATTTCAAATTGTTTTTGGAAACTGTGGACGTTGTGTCCTCCGGACCAAAGAGGAAAAGAACCATCCGAAATGTTATAGGCGCAAAGTTCAAAAGCCAGCATTTGTGATGGTATGGGGGTGTATTAGTGCCCAAGGCATGGGTAACTTACACATCTGTGAAGGCACCATTAATGCTGAAAGGTACATACAGGTTTTGGAGCAACATATGTTGCCATCCAAGCAACGTTACCATGGACGCCGCTGCTTATTTCAGCAAGACAATGCCAAGCCACGTGTTACAACAGCTTGGCTTCATAATAAAAGAGTGCGGGTACTAGACTGGCCTGCCTGTAGTCCAGACCTGTCTCCCATTGAAAATGTGTGGCGCATTATGAAGCCTAAAATACCACAATGGAGAAAAACTTAAGTTGTACATCAAGCAAGAATGGGAAATAATTCCTCCTGAAAAGCTTAAGAAATTGGTCTCCTCAGTTCCCAAACGTTTACTGAGTGTTGTTAAAAGGAAAGGCCATGTAACACAGTGGTAAAAATGGCCGTGTGCCAACTTTTTTGCAATGTGGTGCTGCCATTAAATTCCAAGTTAATGATTATTTGCAAAAAAAAAATGGTTTCTCAGTTCGAACATTACATATCTTGTCTTTGCAGTGTGTTCAATTGAATATAAGTTGAAAAGGATTTGCAAGTCATTGCATTCTGTTTTTATTTACGAATTACACAATGCTCCAACTTCACTGGTTTTGGGTTTTGTAATTACAGTAAAAAAAAATTCAAGAACAAAAACAAATTAATGTTCTGGAAAAGTTGGAACTTTTCGTGAAAAGTGAACAATTTGGGTATGAGTAAAATGGCTGGTCCGAGTATCCTCAATGAGCTGAAAGTTTCAATAGAACTGTTTAAAAAACTTGATGTAATAAAATAAAAATGAATAACACAATTAAGTACTATCATACAGTATACAAATATTATACATAACAGACACATTTTATTTTCGAAGAGCAGAGGTACCATGAAAACGACGGCCCTTTAAACACCCCTGAGAGCGCTTTCATGATTTATGCATGTACGTGATGAGTTGAATTGCAGAAACAGATTAATTGAGCATCAGTCTTTGATTGAATAAAACATGATGAAGGCTTCCACTGAATGCAATTCCACTCATCTGTGATTGATGCTGCTACTTTAGTGCCTTCATCAAACATTTGGCATTGCTGTCAATGAAACCAACGACTCCATGAATTTAGACTAATTATCTACATTAGCGACTGAATTACAATGACAAGTCATCAGTGAGGCATTGGGGTACAGTACACATGTACAGTAACTGAGTAACAGACCATATTACCACATATTATCACTCAAAGTATGATTGGTCTTGTGAGATGATATTGGTGATTCACTGCAATCTGCTTTCATAAAATACTGGTATTTGTGTGCCATAATGAAAGCAAACCTGAAGGACCATTATAGTCCAAATATTATAGAAGTTTTGAGTAGCTGTATTCGGAGTACTCAAGTTGATAGACTGATGGCCTGATTTACTAAAAGTTTGTGTTTACTAAAACTCATGCAAACCTGATAGCACACGCAAAGCTGATTTACTAAACAGGTCCAAAGAGGATTGCGCAGAATAAGGCGTGTAATCCGTTTTGCGTCTCTGTCTTCATTAATATGCAACATATATGCTGAAACGCCCACAATACTGGGAGGAGAAGATGGTAAATATTGTTATTTAGCACACGTAATATGATTTATCAACACTCATCACTGTTTTCACAGCACTATTTTGCATTTCATTTAGCAGGTGTCATAAGGAAGTGCAAACTGACAGTTTCACACATGGCTACAGGATCCTCCTTCGTACGTGTGTGTGTCAACATTTTATCTTCTATTCAGTAACATCATTTTATAATTTTATAGCTGCAAGAGGACTTAAAGGGCTGATTAAAACAAATGCAATTGATGCGTTTTGGTGTCCTTTATTATTTTTATTTTTTTCACATAGAATATCCATCCATCTATCCATCCATCCATTTTCTACCGCTTGTCCCTTTCGGGGTGGCGGGGGGTGCTGGGGCCTATCTCAGCTGCATTCGGGCGGAAGGCGGGGTACACCTTGGACAAGTCGCCACCTCATCACAGGGCCAACACAGATTGACAGACAACATTCACACTCAAATATATATTATTAAAATATTTCTTATATATAAAAACTTTTTGAAATATGGATTTTGTTTGCGTCTTGAGTGGAATAAGTGCAACCTCTCTCTTTCAGTAGTAAAAAAATAAAAATAAAATAAAAAGTGGTTTAATTGTGGACGCGCTGCAGGACTGCTTCTAAAATGCCCATACCAAGTAGTAAAGGTCTCATGCATGTTTGAAAACATATAGCCAAACGCCACAGGAGCGTGATATCATGAATGTGCAGCAAATGAGAGTGTCTCCGTAGTGATGCCCTGTATAGCACACGCCAAATCCTCATTCAAGCAAGGCGGTCTGCACCACTTTACAATTGCACAAGTCTTAATTGCACAACACACACCCACTACTACTACACGCTATTTTAAAGCTTGCGCATATTCTTAAGCATGTGGTGTTTGGGTCTTACCAAATTAGCTTCAACAGTATAACGTTTTAGCACGGTTTCAGGTTTTTTGTGTAATTCTTGGAACCCAGTGGTTTAGGGCAGTGGTGTCCAAAGTATTTAAAAAAAAAATAATAATAATAATTTAAAATGATTACCAAGGATGAAAGAAAACCATAAAAAGAGAAAAAAAAACCAATTATATGTAAAATAAAATAAGGAATTAT
This sequence comes from Entelurus aequoreus, assembly GCF_033978785.1. Taxonomy (NCBI): domain Eukaryota; kingdom Metazoa; phylum Chordata; class Actinopteri; order Syngnathiformes; family Syngnathidae; genus Entelurus; species Entelurus aequoreus. Next base: position 16,588,724 of record NC_084735.1, on the reverse strand, counting down.
TGCTCTTGATTCAGGTATTTAAGAATAATTTGAACAACATTGTTTATTTTTTATTGTATTATTGCCTTTAATTGGTTATTTAAAAAATGCATTAATCAGGAATTATTTGCAACTGTTTTGAAATTATTGACTTTGTTTGACAGTAATCCATCCAAAGTATACCATTGTCTAAAATTATTTCATATTTTGTCAGCAAAAAAAAAAAAAAGTCGTCCCATGCCACATTGCACTTCAAAATTTGTGGCTTCAGTACATTGCTTTTTTTTTTAGGCATAGTCGATGTATTTTTGGCCAACAATTGGAATTTTCAAGCACACAAATGGCTAAATGATCAAAAAAGTATAATTTCTACAGTAGTATGGCCACTAGACAGAGCCAAACCAATTAGAGCACAGTGTTCAGTATCGTGACCACCGATTGGCTCACCAGCCAGCATCCAGTCCGGCCTTTACAGTTTTAAAAGTGACTCTCTGGGTGTTTTTCATGTCTGTTATTTAGTGCTCTAATGGAGGGCTCTTAGAATGTTAAAACAATATTTAAGTTTTTATGCTCTAGTTACAGGAATATTTAATTTACAATGAATAATTCCTGCAATGGTCAGACCCGTAACCAATTAACCGCAATATTCAAGGGTTTTACTGAATAATATTTCCATTGTATTAGGACAATTTGGAAATGTATTCATGTGAAATTGTATGTATAAAAAAAGTGATGTACAGTAGCTACGTAAAATCCGGAAAGCATTTAAAACGCTTCACTTTTTCCACATTTTGTTATGTTACAGCCTTATTCCAAAATGGAATAAATTATTTTTTATTCTCAAAATTCAACAGACAATACCCAATAATGACAACGTGAAACTGTTTAGTTTTTTTAAATAAAAAAATCACACGTAGAGAAGTATTCACAGCCTTTGATCAATACTTTGTTGATGCTTCTTTGGCAGCAATTACAGCCTCAGGTCTTTTTGAATACGATGCCACAAGTTTTGCACACCAATCATTGGGCAGTTTCACCCATTCCCCTTTGCAGCACCTCTCAAGCTCCATCAGGTTGTGCTGTGGAACGCTGACTGGTTGAACACAGTTGGGGGTATCCCTAAAACTTATTTTTCGAACACACGACTGCCATCATAATATGTGTGGAAATGTTTTTATTTCTTATTTTTTGTATATTTCTATTACAACAAACTTGACAACGGAGAGAAAGAAGCGATAAAGAAGAGAAAAAGAAGAAGGAAAGGAACTTTCAAAGTGCAAGAACTTTTGATGTGGCATCTTTGTGCTGAAGAACGCTGATCAGTGGAACTATCTTGCAGTGTTTTTACTCAGCCGTAATCTTTAAACTATTCGCAGTTAATTGTTGTTTATTATTTTTCAGAAGAGAAACAAACAAACAAAACAAAAAAAATAATATATATATAAATACGTACATATATGTGTGTTGAAAATCGCTCCTGGGCCACACTTCGGACAACGGTGGGTTAGGGTTGAAAACTACCAACCTACAGGACCAGGATTTGGGTGAATTGTTTATAAGACTATGAGTGAGTAGCTCATGGGGACATTTCACATTGCCATTATTAGTTGTTTTCTTTATTAGTATATTATTTTTTTTAGTTAGTTATTTTCATTAGTGCTACTGTTTCTGAGAATATGAAACAAACTAGTTTTGTGCTACCGGAATAGAGAATGAACAGAAATTAGTCTATTTTCAGTAGTCGAAAATCGCTCTTCTGTTTCCGCATATCTTACGTCACTGTCCTTTCTCTCCATACTTCTAACTTGTTTTGCTCTTCTTTTATCATATATCAATATATTTTTTATATATTCTCCTTTGTCTGCCACTGCTATTAGAGTTGCCATGTTTAGCACTTGAAATGCTCAGATTTAATTGCTGAGTTGTATCATGCGGGACGGATTAACTCGCATTCAAGTGGTCAGTAGATCGAACTGTCCCGTAAAGTCTATAAAATCTGTGTTGGTCAAAATAAAAGCGCTTTGTTTTTAGTGCTTGCGGCTTGGCGTTGTTGGTGCGACCCCAGGAAGCAGAAACAGGTAGGCGATGTGCAGGTAAGTAGGACCTTTTATCACGGACAACCGAGGGAGCACCAGCCTAGTTGTGGATCAAGGGTAAACAAAAAAAGCAGAACTCAGATGCACTAGCATATGCAACTCAAGCAACTCTAGAAAGCACAATGATCACACGTCGACCAGAGGCTGGCATAAGAAGCTTTCTGATTGATAACCAGAGACAGCTGTTCCCTCTGTCCTCATTGTCAATCAGGAAACAGGTGGGGGAACCAACGCTCAAGCCACAGGAGAGGCCTAGCAAATAGAGGCAAACAGGAAGTGGACACAAAATAAGAACGCTGGACAGGAAACAATACAAAAGACAGGAAACTTAAGAAAAACATTAAACAAAAGTCTGAGACAGTCATGGAGGATCATGACACCGTCACAACCTAAAATACTCAAAAAGTTTCCTGACTATAGGTACAGGTCTGTATAGGATGGCGCGTGGGTCCCGACTCGGGAAGCGGTCCACCAGTTAGTGACCCCTTGCTAAAAAGTCCATGGCCCCACAATGCGACCTTACATTTTTTGGAGGTGCAAGCATTCGTGGGCATGCTGTTAGACCAACACCGACAGTTGCCCAGGCCACAAAATGTGTATTAAAAATGATAAATAGCGTTTTTTTCTATTTAAAACTATTCTTAATTTTTTGTTTCAACTTGTGTGCTTCAAAATACAATAAACTGCTTAATCAATCATTGATTGTTTTTAAGGGTTCCCCCCTCCCTTTCCACTCAATGGACTATTCCATGCTACTGCATATGCACAGGCTTGATTCCGAAAGACAGAACAAAACCAACATATGAGGTTTTTATAAAGAAAAAATTAAGTTACCCAAGTACAGCAGAGAAGATGAGAAGGCAAAGCAAAAACAAGCATTTTTTATTAAAACTAATGACTGTGTTAACCTATTTATCAGTGACACTGAATGTGTGTGATTAACACAGAGAGATCTACTGTCAGTGCAGGATGCAGGTGGAGAGTGACATTTGTTATCACAAAAATGTATAATGTTCCCAAAATGGTCAATTGAAGTAAACCTGGTAAGATGTAAAGCAAGCTCGGCAGCTAGAAGTGCGAGTTCAGACACTGCCACCGCCAACAGCTCTCTTTTTCCCACCAGCCAAACACTTCGGTCTTCACAAAAACAGAGCTACGTGGGGGCCTGCTTGCTTAGCGTACACAAGCATTCGACGCAAAAGCATGAAATCGGTTAAGATTTCTCTTTCCATCACCTGCTTTACTGAACTTAGGTCCCATAGTCTGTGTTGGGTTCAAAACGGTACTATACTGCATTTGAAAAATACTGGTACTTTTTTTTGTACAGAGCAGCTGAGGAGCATGTTTAATGTGTCAGCGCGCGCACACTCACAGAGCGCAGAAGGAGAAACAGCGAGGAGAGGAAAAATAGCAAAAAAAAGGCAATTCTACTGATTAATAAAGAGCATGAGGGAAGCTCAATATGGAGGTATTTGGGCTTTAAAACTATTGATCAAGGTGTTGGTTTAAACTCTGAAGCCACGTTGCAAGCGCTGCTTTAAAAAAATGCCTCGCCAAAGGTGGAAAGACATTTTACACTTAAAGAGCAATCATCCAGACCTGCAAAATGAGTTTCAGCTCCCCTGTTGTCCACATGTAGATACGTAGACACGCACACAGCTGTTTGGCCTGAGGCCAAAAATTAGCACAGTTAAAACCGCCCACGTAGTGCAAACTAATGCAAGTGAAATGACTGAATTTTGTAACTCATTGCTACAATTTTGGTTTTATCTTTAACATTGTGTTTTTTACCTGCTACACGTCTTATCTGTGTATTTTTAGTCATAGTATTTTTTTGTATTTACTCATGATTGTATTTTTATTAAAGTACAAACCAAGAATGGCAAACATAAATCATGAAGCATTTATTACAATGCCAATAAAGCTTTCTATTCTATTTCAACCTAATCCTAGATTATTGCAGGCTATAAATAATATATATAATTGTAAATTGTTCTTTGAGTGCAACAAGAAAAGCCCAATGTGTTTAATGACTTTTAATTTTAATTTTAATTTTCTAAAATGGTTCTTTGAATGCAATAAGAACCATATGTTTAATGTACTGTAGGATTTTTTTGTTTAAATGAAGCCAAACATTTTTTTTTTTATGGTGACTTTCATTTAGAAAAGTATTGAAAAGTATTGAAATACCAACATTTTGGTATTGGGACAACCCTAGTCTTTGTAGATGAAAATATGAGCTATCTAGTAGGCTATACTGCATTCAAGAGAGCTCAGTTACTCATAACCTCAGCCCTTTAAGCCGTTTCCTTCAAATCCTCATAAAATGGGACCCACTCTGTTGTTCAGGGAGCCCCCTTGTCTTGCTGTTTTTGCATAATAAAGGGACCCGTATTCAGTTTTAGGCCTGCACACCTTTCATCCCCATCATGGGCTGGGCAAATAAACCACTTGATATGTTTGTATGAAGACAGATTGGACTTGGGACGTCCTTGTCTATTTGCAATACATCAGAACTGGAAGGGCAGTGTGGCTGTCACCATTAACCCTTTGTGCCTGGGTTGCTGTTTAACATTCAACTGGTTTTATATAGCCGTCATATTTTACGAGTGAGGGTGCATCCGTAAAGACTGCGATTGAATAGGATACCAATATTGGACATGGAAAAAAGAGGGTACTACAATGTCTTGGATCTTTCAGAGGGCTAAACCCACTGACATTTCTACCCCCATGTACTGTAGGTTATAAAATGGCTTCTTGGCCAATAAAGGGTTTAATCTTTGGCTATTTTTCTGAGTGTAACGGTCTGCCATGATCACGCTTCAGTACTTACCTTGGTTTTCAAGGTCCTACCAATCACAAATACACAACCCGTCACAGCCCGAATATTTTGTGCATCCTGGTCCCCAAAGGCCTGTCGCAGTTTAGTCAACGGTATATAGCAGGGGTCACCAACGTGATGAGCGCGGGCACCAGGTCGCCCGTAAGGACCAGATGAGTAGCCCGCTGGCCTGTTCTAAAAATAGCTCAAATAGCAGCACTTACCAGTGAGCTGCCTCTATTTTTTAAATTGTATTTTTTTACTCGCAAGCTGGTCTCGCTTTGCTCGACATTTTCAATTCTAAGAGAGACAAAACTCAAATAGAATTTGAAAATCCAAGAAAATATTTTAAAGACTTGGTCTTCACTAACTGACAAAGAAACAGATAACAGATTTGGTGTCCAGTTCAAAGTGTGACATGATTTATTTAAACATTTGAGAGTTGACTTTTGTATTTTACATGAGTTATTATTTGTACAAACATGGTGCAAAGTAATTCATGATTTGTTAAAAAATGTTAGTGGCTAGCTAGTTAAAATGGGATATTGTGATTTCACAAGACTGTCTTAGAAGTGATCATTTGAAAATGTTCAATTTGAAAAATGTGCATTTAGAGAAAATATAAAAATAAAGTGTTGCATATTGATATTTATCTGTTTCTATATATATTTATTGTGAGAAATCATTAAGATGATCAGTGTTTCCACAAAGATAAATATCATTAATTATTAATAATAACATAGAGTTAAAGGTAAATTGAGGAAATTGGCTATTTCTGGCAATTTATTTAAGTGTGTATCAAACTGGTAGCCCTTCGCATTAATCAGTACCCAAGAAGTAGCTCTTGGTTTTAAAAAGGTTGGTGAGCCCTGGTATATAGAGTACCACACTGGCATAGACACATTCAGATAAATGTTCTTAGTTCTTGTTGCAAAACGTGAGTTCACACAAGTTAGCAGCGTTAGCGCATGTTTACATATCAATCCTGACTGTCTTCACACTTCATTCAACAAAATAAATAAAAAAACATAAACATAAAAAGTGGACTAAAAGAGCAAACAGGTATAATGTACCAATGCGAAAAGTTGAAATAACATGACATGCAGGCTATTTTTACATTAAAAACAATTTAAAATTTGTACTGGTTTTGAAAGTAAAAAAAATATGAAAATGACCCCGGGTCCTGTCTGTAGCCCACAATGGAAAAAGTTTGGACACCCCTGGTCTAAATGCTCGTCCAAAGTGTGCTCAACAGTCTGAATGTTGTAAATGATGAAGTCATGAGGCAGGTCATTATGTTTAATTTCAGGTGTAAAAAACAATATTTATAAATGTTTTTTAATGTTGACATAAAATTGATTAGCATTAGCGTTTTTTTCACTCATCTTACAGCCTACTGAACAAATGGTGAGTTGCTGACTACTGTACATTATGTTTTAAACATATTCCGGGATGGTGCTAAACAACTATAGCCCTGTCAGAAATCTTTTTAACCCCAGTTGAGCCCCCCCCAGCAGTTGTGTATTTGGGCTCTGCATAAGTCCCGGAAATGTAAAATTAAACCGTGGAATTGCGGAAGGCGGGGTACACACATATAGGCATAATATTAATTTCCCTATTAATAATTTCCTATGTTATTATGTTGTAATCTGAAACAGTATTGCCAATGCCTGGTTGTCTGTTTCCATTAATTATAGGTATGGATAAAGACATTTGTGCATTTTGGATGCATTGTCTATTTATTAGCAGGCGCATGAGCGGTGTCTGTCACCTTTGCACATGAAACATGTTTTGCCATTGTTGCTTGCGTTAGACTTAACTATTTTCTTGAATATTTCTTGATCAAATTCAGCTAAAACTACTTTTATATCGAACATGTTTGTGCTGTGTATCATAACTGATTTTATTGAGAAAAATGAAAATTGATTATTTTCTTAGCTCATCCACGAATTGGTCACATAGTGAATGTTTGATAGGATTGACCTTTTTCCACTCGTTTCCTGCCTCCTTCATTTCAGCACACCTCCTCAATCAACGAGATTGCTGAGTCGTTGTTTGCTAGTTGATCATATAATCTTGTTGTGTTGCCACACAGCAGATTCTTATAATCTTTTAACATATTTTCAGTTTTACATAAATGTGTTTAGACCTGTATTTTACATTTAAATCCACCAGATTTGAGTTGTTTCATCTTCTCTGACTCACGTGAGGACTGACAGAATGTGCATTACTGTGTTGTTGTTTGAAGGCATTGCGAAACTTGAGGCCGGATTTCCAAAAGGTTTGTATGTACTAAAACATGTGCAAACCTGATAGCACACGCAAAGCTGATCTACTAAACTTGTGCAAAGTGGATTGCGTCTGTTAAGTGAGCAGAATAACGGGTGCAATCCATTTTGTGTCTGTTTTCATTAATTTTCAGAATTTATGCTGCTCATCAAAACGGCCACAATACTGGGGGGAGAAAATGCAAATATAATTATTTAGCATGTGCAATGTGATTTATCAAAAATCATCACCGCTTTGCGAGCATTATTTAGGGTTTTATTTAGCACGTACAAATTGACTGTTCTACACACGGCTGTTCCTGCCGCACAGACAGACGATGGACAGATAAGAATCCTCCGTCATACATGTGTGTTTTAGACATTCAGACATAAAAAAATATTACACATATCGTCCATTCAGCAATTGGCTTTTATAATTGTGTTGCTGTTGAATGGCTTATGATTAAAATTAATTTAATTGATGCGCTTTGGTGTCTGCGATCCACAGCCTCAGGGATACAACTAAGTGTCAGTGTGCATATGTTTCTGTTGTCCAGATTGCAAATTAGAAAAGGTGTTACAGATTATAGAGGTGTGGTGGTGGTGGTTCAACACATCGCACACAGGTAAAAACATTATAACTTGAATGTGCCAAAAATGATAACGCCTCTATGGTAAAAACAAAAATCCTCATTTAAATAAGGCGGTCTGCAACACTTTTCAATTGCACACAATGCGTTTGTGGATCACACACAGCACGGCCACTCATAGTACACGTTTTTTTTTTTTTTTGCATACGCTGTGTATTTGGATCTACGTAAATCAGGCCTTTGGTGTTGCGTGTGTGTCATCCAAGCTGTCCACAACAGTAAAATCCAACAGTCATGTTCCGATTTTATACTGCCAATTCTGATACCGATCATCCATGAGTGGGATTGGCCGATACCATTACTGATCACATGTATTAATTGTACATTTTTTAATTTATCTACGCTGAGTGCTATTGACAGTGTAAAAATTGCAGCAGAATATTTAAACTGGTTCCTTATCCTCTTTATTACATACAATTGTTTGAGGAAAACAAAGCCAATAGTACACACTAACTAACACAAGTAAAACTATTATTTTGTCTACTACTCTTGAACATTGTTTGGTTTTTGCCCTGAAAGTCCTCGTGTCCAGGAATTTATTCCCTGAGTTTATGAAAATTAAGCAACAAGACAAATAAATGATTTTGAGAGGATGAAAATATCGATCTAATCACCCCTATGTCATTCATATTCTGATACTATCTTAGGTATCGACACATCCAATTTATGGATCGATCCACTCTCCTCTTATGTGTCTTGTACTGACTGTGACAACGCTGACACACCAACAGTTGTTGTCATATTATTCTCCCTATAGAATGCTATCAAGCTACTTGTTAATAATCTGTTAATCTCTGTTTACTTTCTGCTGTAACGCTTATATTTAAACTTTACTAAGCACTTTTTTCTTGGTGTTGTTTTAAGATATCTTAACGGGTTGGCATACGTATTACTGTGCCTACTCCTGGCTTGATAATGGTACTTAAGATACTATGAAATTCTGTTTATTTGCCGTAATTGATGTGATAATTATACATTTAGGATAGCGGCTCCACATTGTGTACATATAATTAGCTGCTAGACGCTTGTGTGCCGGGGGACTAAAATAAATACATTGTCAGCCAGAAGGGATTGGTGTTTGTGATCGGCATTAAAAAAAAATAATCTGCAATAGCAATCACATACTTTTTCAGAAAAATTAACCAATACTGATCGATCGATAATCCCTATAGTTTATCGTTTCATTACATCAATTATTGAAACAGTTTGACATCAATATTCGATAACATGAATACCCATATGTCTGTAACCTTCTGACAAGAACAGTATATGCAAAACCCAATTTTTTATTATGGAAACCACAGCAAGACTGTAGCAAGACTTCTGATAGGATGAAAACAAAACTAGAAATGCATGGTTGTAAACGTTTTTGTGTAGTGTCATTTGTCAACGATACTGTAGGTGTGTCCTAAAGTTCAACAAAACAATCAAGTTCCAATTTACATAGACTCTATGAAACATAATTATCCAAATCATACAAAGAGATAATGTTTTAGGTCCATGTTGAATTAAAAAGCAGAACCGTACAAACAATACATCCGTCTTCTAATGGGATTAAAAGATAGAAAACATGAATTTGGACAGCAAATTGCTTGATAATATTTAGTTCTTTTGATGAATGGAGTTATTATCACACATAAGAATTGGACAATGCTTTAATTAATGCCTCGAGTGTGGTTCGAAAGTGCCTAATATTGCATGTCTCCAACTCCATCTCATGTGGGAGCGAAACAAACCATTATGTTTCCATGACTGAACTTTTTCTGCTAAATTGGAAAGGGAAAGTAATTACTTTTTGAATCCACACAGTCAGCTCATTCATCTCCTAAAATACATCTAATGAAGCAGAGAACCACCAAGTATGGTCTCATTTGGGTCTGGACTAGAACGATACTGCCTGCAAATAATTAAACCATTGTAAAAGTCAACTTTGGATGAAAAAATACAAATTAAAGAATTTGTATTGGATTGAGGGAAATAAGTATTTTATCCCCTTCTAAGCAGAAAGCATGTTGACAAAGAGACTGCTATTTGTGCAATAAGTCATACATGGAAGGCATTGTGGAGTGGACTTAATAGCCCTCGCTCTGGAGCGCCATGCAACATTTTATGTAGTGGGGTAAGGATGATTAAGAGAAAGGCCCAGAATTCCCCAAAATGATATGGTTAATGAGCCCAAGGTAGCGCGCAGTCAGCATTAGTAAAAAAAACAAAACATTGGTAACACTTTGCTGTGATGGACTGACACCCTGCAGTGTCCACAAGGTCCCCCTGCTCAAGAAGGCACATGGACATGCCTGTTAACCCCTGATCGACTCAGACAAGGCTTGGGAGAATGTGATGTGGTCACAGGAGACCAAAATTGAACTCTTTGATATCAACCCATGCCAGAGGCCATTGTGTATGTGCACAGAGCTCTATGAACTCGCCGGCAGGCATTATTTAACCTTTCCCGGACTGCTGTTGCCTCGTTTTACTTCTGCGGAGTGTCACTCTCCGTGCCTGTTGATATTAAACCGTGACAGGTGTGGACACCTGCACAACACTCTGTTTGCTTGTCTCCTTTTAGAACCACTAACAGGACTAACAGCTTGCCATCGTGCTAAACAGAGTCTGGAGACACTTTTCCGTCAATTTCCAATGTCAAGTGCTCCCCATTGGAATTCATGCACCATATGCATCTGCGCATGCGTATGAATCCAGGGATTGCGGAAATGTAATGTAAAATCGCCTCACTAAACAATTAATATTTTAGTTTTTTGTCATTTTTGTCATTCGTGTTTTTTACACTACAAACAATCAAATGTCTGATTAAGTTAAAAAAACACACCAAAATGTGACCAATAAATGTAAAGGCGTCATGTAATGAGGAAAACAATGAGATGTTTATATTAATAATTAACAAAAAACAAACAATTTGTCTTTAAATTTATGGACAACGTTCATTTAGCCTTTTTTTATAAGACCACTTAATTACAAATTACAGAATGACGTGACGTTCACGTTTCTATATTACAATAGTCATTTCTATATTCTATTCGATTATTTACTAATCCTAATATAATATTGCTATTGAAACCACAAAATTGCATGGTTTTACTCCACTGTGATGTTCAACCTTAAAATTGAGGCAATGAATTAAAAAAAACAAAAAACAACAACATAATTTTCTGTGTGTTGGTCTCAACTCACAGGTTTTCGTCCTTAAAAACTGCCATTTTGGAAACCTGCGGCCAGAGTGAAGAGTTTCATAAACTATCAGTGTTTATGTGTGGATATGGTTAATGAGTACGTTTATTTCGAACATGCATACTTTTACAATATGATACATCCTGTTCAGTGCTAGACTGCTTCATCCCAAGTGCAGGACTAATAGACTCAAAAACTATTTTATCCCACACACCATTAGACTGTACAACTCCTCTCTGGAGGGGAGGGAGGGTACTCGGATGACAGGGGATGCAAAACAATAACAGTGCAATACTTTTTCATAACATGGTCACTACTGTCTAGTTTCTCTTGTTATATTACTATTTTACTGTTGTATTTTTATTCTCAATGTTGCTTTTTATTTTTATTCTTATTGTAATATTTTTCTATTTTGTTTCCATATATACCCCCATTATTTACTTTTTACTTTTTAAATTCGATCTCAACTCTGTACACTGCTGCTGGAATTGTAATTGTCCTGAGGGAACTCTCCTGAAGGAATCAATAAAGTACTATCCATCTATCTATCTATCTATCTATCTATCTATCTATCTATCTATCTATCTATCTATCTATCTATCTATCTATCTATCTATCTATCTATCTATCTATCTATCTATCTATCTATCTATCTATCTATCTATCTATCTATCTATCTATCTATCTATCTATCTATCTATCATATATTTCCAGCTTTTCATGACAATATGTCTGAAAAGAGCAGGAAGACGCAGAGTTTAAAGCTTTTCCTTGTCATAGCAATTACTAACACATTAGTTCACTTGCTGTTCTCAACTTCTACACAATCCATAAATGATAAATAATACTGTTCTAAATAACTGTTTAAATAGGGGACAAGCGATGGAAAATGGATGGATGGAAGTTGTAATTTACAAAATGAGATAAATAAGATTATCTCATATTTTATCTTCTTTGTACTTTGTAAACACTGAGTGTGAACAGTTTCTTAAACTGGATCATATTAGTACATTTTTTGACTCCTTTGCTTAAGCCACATACTGCTTAATTCCACAAACCGATATACTAAAGGTTTTAAGTGTTGTACATGCATACAAATGTTTTAAGTCAGATTTTTTTTTGAGGTTATATTTCTCCTCTTTTGTTGTGAGTGAGTGTTGTACATTCTTAGGTAGCAGGTTATAGTTCAGTTATAGTTATAGTACATACTTTTAGCTGTTTGCAAATTCACCAAACCACTGAATTTCAATATTTTGGATGCAATAAAAAAAGTGGGTGAGTGTTCTCTATATCCAACATTATGTATTATTCTGACTGACCTTTTTGTGACATTGTAAGTGAATAAGCATACTTTTGTAGTTGTTTCCCCATATTTCTGCACAATAACTAAGATATGGTAACACTCGCAAGCAGTAGAGAATATGGAGTGATTTTTGGTCCAGAACATATTGTGCTTTTTATTGTAATTTTTTTATATGAGATTTCCAGTAAATTTTGTCATCTATTATTACAGCCAAAAATGTTGTTTTATTTACTCTTTCAATATAGATTCAACGTCTGTTTTTGTCAAACCATCTTTTTAATGCATTCATTTCTTCTGTAATTATTTGTATTAGCTTATGTGTGTTCTCTCCTGAAATCAAACTAACAAACAAACAAACAAACAAACGCAGTCGTGTCATTAGCATAGGTAAAACAAATCATTTTTTCAGATGACGCAACCATTTTTTAACCTAATTTACCCCCTAGATAAGTATGAATATTGTTTTGCAATTCCTGATGGCTTCAAACATACGATGACTTTTGGCATGTGTAAGTGTAATCATACCCCTAGTTACAAGGGGCCCTAAGCAGAATTTTATTTTGAGGCCCCCCATTATAACATTTTCCACACTTTTTATTTATGTAAAACAATTTGTATACTACTTTAATCAAACTTGAATTTATTTGATGCATGTTTTGTACTAAAATAAATTATTTGGAAAGACATTGTTCCATAGTAAAAAAAAAATTTGTTGATATAATATTATTGGGTGAAGGGTATTTTTTTTTTTTTTTTTGGCAGAAAAAAATACAATCATGTGTGCTTACGGACTGTATTCCTGCAGACTGTATTGATATATATTGATATATAATGTAGGAACCAGAAATATTAATAACAGAAAGAAACAACCCTTTTGTGCGAATGAGTGTAAATGGGGAGGGAGGTTTGGGTTGGTGCACTAATTGTAAGTGTATCTTGTGTTTTTTATGTTGATTTAATAAAAAAATAAAATAAATTAGATTAAATTTTAAAAAATATATTTTTATTGTTATTATTATTTTATAATACGAAGGTCCTGAGTAGTCGTGGGGATAAGTTGATTGGCAACACTAAATTGGCCCTAGTGTGTGAATGTGAGTGTGAATGTTGTCTGTCTATCTGTGTTGGCCCTGCGATGAGGTGGCGACTTGTCCAGGGTGTACCCCGCCTTCCGCCCGATTGTAGCTGAGATAGGCTCCAGCGCCCCCTGCGACCCCGAAGGGAATAAGCGGTAGAAAATGGATGGATGGATATTATTTCTTGTGCGGCCCGGTACCAATCGATCCACGGACCGGTACCGGGCCGCGGCCTGGTGGTTGGGGACCCCTGCAATAGAGGCTTCAAAGGATGCTGCTACACTCTCTAATACTGCTACAAGAATTCCGCAAACGGCAGTTTTGGTCAAGACCCGGTCGGGCCTCCAGCTGTTGTGACAACTATGACGAGCAAGTAGATTTTTCGGAAGAAGGGTGTGACGATGTTTGTGTTTGAGCTGCTTTGCCCACATATTGAAAGACAAGCCGTTAATGTTGCTATTGTACAGTTTTAAATTGTTATTTGTTGTGTTTTGTTTACTTTGTTTTCCACAGTGGTGTACCGTCAGGGCCAGCAAGGCCTTCTCTGCTGACCTAACATAACCAGAAATCATGATCATAATTAAAGATACAATATTTTTTTTATTTACTTTCCCTAAATATCTTAAAATTATTCATATTCTCTTCATGTCATATTATGTGTGTTCCAGTGCTGTTGTTTTTAGTTTATAGAGTTTTTATCCAATCAGAATTCAGCTAGCCATGCTGTACCAAATCTGCCCAGGCCTTCAAAATCAATAATGCAGGCATCTGTGCACTGTAAGTGAACGGGGACATACAGTTGACAGACAGTTGCGATAACCAATCAGATCACGAGTTCTTGTCAGTAAGGCATACTAGATGGCCTAAGGCAGATATATATAGTGATGTTATGAGCTAGGTAACATAAAAACTCCATTACCCAGCATGGCACAGTAGTGAAGAACATGCGCAGTAGCCGCGTTTAGGTTGTTGAATGTACACAAGCACGCTGTGGAGTAAACTTTAAGAACTCAACCAACACGCCTCGTCTGCATCTTTTATGATTAGACAAGACAACACATATATTTGCAAGGCCATTTTCAAGAGGGATATTTAAAGAGAAACTACATCTTGTGAGACGATGTCGGCCAACCCCGGAAGCTAGCTCAGCTGTCCCGGCGATGAAATGTGAGTTCAGATATTTTATTTCTTAATTTTTTCACGTTTAATATGATTTTTTCCATTTTAATTTTGACAGTACCACATAAGATATATTTTAATTGCTGATGCGGGTTTATTGATTTTTAAATGCGCCAGAAAATAACTTGTTTTGTACAATGCCCAGTAGTGCGTAAATGCGTTTCTGTATAGTATTTCTCCAGCAATGGTCATGTGGTGACATCAATGATGGTATTTTGAGAGGTAATCATTGAAGTCGGACATCACTGAAGGCCTAGGTGGGAATCGCACGGCCCGCCACTGGTTTTCCAGTAGAGTATTCAAAAGTAGCTCTACTTCGTATCAGGTCTCTCACTCTCTTCCTCACTTTCCTGTTTGTGATTGTACCGCCTTTAGAACTTCACTCATTGATGAACTGGCTAAAAATTGCCTCATACGTTGTCCATATAGCATTAGCTGTGAATGAATATCATGTGAACAGTCATTGAGTTTGTAACGCCATTTGTGTGGCGGGACATTATTTTAACACTAGCAGGGGGGAAATGTGCATTTTTGAAAATATCAATGTTCGCGTTAGATGAAGAATCTGTTGCCTGTCTACTGTAATCAAAGCCAGTAGCACCACAAAGTCATATATTGGAACAACAGCACAAAAAACTATCAAAGTAGGGCACATCTTTCCCATAGTACCACACTATCTCCTATACTTCTGCACTATGAACACTCCCTGAAGGACCCTCCAGGAGGTTTCTCTTTAAACACTGTTTGATTCCAGGCCTCCAGGCACTCTCCTTCATAATGCCTCTCTTTCTGCTGTGAAACTAGGAAGAGTCCGGTGAAAAATGGCACTGACTTCCATCTCAACCCTCTTCAC
This sequence comes from Entelurus aequoreus, assembly GCF_033978785.1. Taxonomy (NCBI): domain Eukaryota; kingdom Metazoa; phylum Chordata; class Actinopteri; order Syngnathiformes; family Syngnathidae; genus Entelurus; species Entelurus aequoreus. The sequence goes on along the minus strand of NC_084735.1, from coordinate 16,573,311 downwards.
GGACTGTCAGGGTTAAGCTTCTGCACCTCAAGGGGAAAATGTGAGATGATGGGTGAGAACTTTGTCCGTACACTTGCAGAGGTCAGGAAGAAAAGCGCCACACATTCCAAAAGGCTTAGTCACATCAGAGAGAAAAGGGGAGACACCTGGGCCCTGAGGGACATCGATCCATGTCAGTGTCAGGCTCATCTATCTCTGCTGGTAAATACTCAAATAATGGAAATTATGAGAGTCCAGACAATTCAAGTCGGTTACGACTAAAAGATGCAGACGAGGCGTGTTGGTTGAGTTCTTCCTGGGAACATTTTTTTGTTTCATCTGACATCACATAGACAAGTTCTAAAAATCACACGTGATATTCCCACTTGTTCAAAGTTAAATTTTACCTAAAAATTAGTAAATGACGATGCATAGTTTAGACTATCTGCTGCTTGGTCAGTTAAAAACATGCTTCATTTTAAAAATACTAAAATGCTAAAACTAGCATAACACTACAGTCCTACTCTACAAAAAAGTCTAACTTTCTATTTGGCAGTATTAATTAACAATTCAAGTCGGTTACGGAAACAGTCTTGGTCAAAAGTTTACATACACTTGTAAAGAACATAATGTCATGGCTGCCTTGAGTTTCCAATAATTTCTACAACTCTTATTTTTTTGTGATAGAGTGATTGGTCACAAAAAACATTCATGAAGTTTGGTTCTTTTATGAATTTATTATGAGTCTACTGAAAATGTGACCAAATCTGCTGGGTCAAAAGTATACATACAGCAATGTTAATATTTGGTTACATGTCCCTTGGCAAGTTTCACTGCAATAAGGCACTTTTGGTAGCCATCCATAAGCTTCTGGCAAGCTTCTGGTTGAATGTTTGACCACTCCTCTTGACAAAATTGATGCAGTTCAGCTACATTTGTTGGTTTTCTGACATGGATTTGTTTCTTCAGCATTGTCCACCCGTGTCCTTCCCAAAGTCTTGACTTTGGGAAGGCCATTCTAAAACTTTAATTCTAGCCTGATTTAGCCATTCCATTACCACTTTTGACGTGTGTTTGGGGTCATTGTCCTGTTGGAACACCCAACTGCTCCCAAGACCCAACCTCCGGCCTGATGATTTTAGCTTGTCCTGAAGAATTTGGAGGTAATCCCTCCTTTTTCAATGTCCCATTTACTCTCTGTAAAGCACCAGTTCCATTGGCAGCAAAACAGGCCCAGATCATAATACTACCACCACCATGCTTGACAATAGGAATGGAGTTACTGGGATTAAAGGCCTCACCTTTTTTCCTTCAAACATATTGCTGGGTATTGTGGCCAAACAGTTCAATGTTTGTTTCATCTGACATCACATAGACAAAGATAAGACCTTCTGGAGGAAAGTTCTGTGGTTCTGCAGATTTGGTAACATATTCAGTAGACCCTTAATAAATTCATAAAAGAACCAAACTTCATGAATGTTTTTTGTGACAAACAAGTATGTGCTTCAATCACTCTATCACAAAAAAATAAGAGTTGTAGAAATGATTGGAAACTCAATGCAGCCATGACAATATGACATTTTGACCACGGCTGTACATAATAAAACTTCTACAGTATGTACAGTGTTTCCGCCATGAACGGGGGAACACTAAAATATTTATCATTAACTGTCTGAATGGACTAATGCTATTTAAGTTGAATCGAAGTGGTGATTGTTCTTTTGGTGACACTTAATGGCAACAAAAATCCATTTAGCTCAGCTAATGATGTGGACACGTTACTGCATACTTCCTAATACGCTTCAGCTTTGGATACTTTATATGTGTAATGTAACTATAATTATTTGATACTTGTTTATATTGACAAATGTGCTGTTTTGGACTGCAATATTGTTCAATTAAGGACACTTATAACGCATATCTAGCTTGTGTGTTATTGTGTGCTTATAGCTGTTTTGTAACTGCTATCTCCTAGTGGACTATAGTTTACCATGTTTACCTTTTGTAAATGACTTGACTAAAATACAAGAAAAGACCAACCTTGTGTGCTTTTTGGAGGACATTTATATTTGAATTGGCTGTCCAGCTTTGCACAAGTAATCGTGCTCCAGGACTACCTGTATCGGAGTTTATATCAAACATTTTTAATATATAATCCGATTTAATAATTTAAGACAATGTAATCCAATACTAGATTTTTTGTTGACATCAGACCAACACCAATACTGGATGAGGGCACCCATACTCTCAAAAGGTATAAAGGCCATTTCACCATTAAATATGTGTAAAGTTATATATATGTTACATTTTTCATAGTAAATATTATGTGAAAATTAATCAACTTGACTCTTCTTTGTGTTGCATGAATATTCTTCGGAAGAACCTATAATCATTGAAAATTGTTGCAACAGTGACATTTATTCAGTGTCTTATAAGCAATTTTGCTACTTTGACAAATAAACCAAAAGCCTTACAGCAATGTTTTCTTATTTAAATTAATCAAAAAATATATATAATAAGAAAAGTTGACTTGTAATTGTTGGCACTCTATGAAAACATTTGAAGTGTTAAATGACTTTAAAATGAGCTTTAAAGTAAAAAAAGTTAGATTTTAGAAATGAGCTGACTTCCGACACTGCCATTTTGGGAAAGCTTTATCCTGTTATTGTCACATGACTATCACATAACAACCAATCTAAAATGTTTCTAATATGACACTTGGGGACTTCTTGGGTCCATAGAGACTGCAACACATGTGTGTTACAAAGTGTTCCAATGGGCTTAAACAATACCATATGGTTGTCAAAGTGAACACATTGCATGTGATTATTCACAAAACGTATCGAATTAATCATATATCAAAACAGATTAACTACACAATCTATTTAAACTGCTTAAATTGTTATGGTAGAAATAACTTGTAGCAAATGTCGCTTGAAAATACACCCCAAATGGATTTTCTATAAAACCTAGGAAATTGCATTTCCCAGCAGGCACAAGACCATTGATACAAAGTTGATTGTACATACGTACATGTTCTTTAAAGGCCTACTGAAACCCACTACTACCAACCACGCAGTCTGATAGTTTATATATCAGTGATGAAATCTTAACATTGCAACACATGCCAATACGGCCGGGTTAACTTATAAAGTGCAATTTTAAATTTCCCGGGAAACTTCCGGCTGAAAACGTCTATGTATGATGACGTATGCGCGTGACGTCAATGGTTGAAGCGGAAGTATTGGTACACCATTGTATCCCAATACAAACAGCTCTGTTTTCATCGCAAAATTCCACAGTATTGTGGACATCTGTGTTGGTGAATCTTTTGCAATTTGTTTAATGAACAATGGAGACTGCAAAGAAGAAAGGTGTAGGTGGGATCCGTGTATTAGCGGCTGGCTGCAGCAACACAACCAGGAGGACTTTGAGTTGGATAGCAGACGCGCTATCCGACGCAAGCCGCCGACCGCATCGATGATCGGGTGAAGTCCTTCGTCGCGCCGTCGATCGCTGGAACGCAGGTGAGCACGGGTGTTGATGAGCAGATGAGGGCTGGCGTAGGTGGAGAGCTAATGTTTTTAGCATAGCTCTGTCGAGGTCCCGTAGCTAAGTTAGCTTCAATGGCGTCGTTAGCAACAGCATTGCTAGGCTTCGCCAGGCGGTACAGCATTAACCGTGTGTTTAAAGGTCCAGAGTTTGGTAGTATTGTTGATCTTCTGTCTATCCTTCCAGTCAGGGGCTTATTTCTTTTGTTTCTATCTGCATTTAAGCACGATGCTATCACGTTAGCTCCGTAGCTAAAGTGCTTCGCCGATGTATTGTCGTGGAGATAAAAGTCACTGTTAATGTCCATTTTGCGTTCTCGACTCTCATTTTCAAGAGGATATAGTATCCGAGGTGGTTTAAAATACAAATCCGTGATCCACGATAGAAAAAGGAGAAAGTGTGGAATCCAATGAGCTCTTGTACCTAAGTTACGGTCAGAGCGAAAAAAGATACGTCTTGCACTGCACTCTAGTCCTTCACTCTCACTTTCCTCATCCACGAATCTTTCATCCTCGCTCAAATTAATGGGGTAATCGTCGCTTTCTCCGTCCGAATCGCTCTCGCTGCTGGTGTAAACAATGGGGAAATGTGAGGAGCCCTTCAACCTGGGACGTCACGCTACTTCCGGTACAGGCAAGGCTTTTTTTTAATCAGCAACCAAAAGTTGCAAACTTTATCGTCGGTGTTCTCTACTAAATCCTTTCAGCAAAAATATGGCAATATCGCGAAATGATCAAGTATGACACATAGAATGGATCTGCTATCCCCGTTTAAATAAGAACATTTCATTTCAGTAGGCCTTTAAATCTGACTTTGAAACAACAGTTGTACAAAACCCAAAACCAGTGAAGTTGGCACGTTGTGTAATTCATAAATAAAAACAGAATACAATGATTTGCAAATAATTTTCAACTTATATTCAATTGAATACACTGCAAAGACAAGATACTTAATGTTGGAACTGTGAAACTAATTTTTTTTTGCAAATAATCATTAACTTAGAGTTTAATGGCAGCAACACATTGCAAAAAAGTTGGCACAGGGGCATTTTTACCACTGTGTTACATGGCCTTTCCTTTTAACAACACTCAGTAAACGTTTGGGAACTGAGACTAATTTTTGAAGCTTTTCATGTGGAATTCTTTCCCATTCTTGCTTGATGTTGTTCGCCAATTTGCTCACGCATTTGTTCACAAAGTAGTGACCCTTGCCCCATCCTTGTTTGTGAATGACTGAGCATTTCATGGAAGCTGCTTTTATACCCAATCATGGCACCCACCTGTTCCCAATTAGCCTGTTCACCAGTGGGATGTTCCAAATAAGTGTTTGATGAGAATTCCTTAACTTTCTCAGTCTTTTTTGCCACTTGTGCCAGCTTTTTTGAAACATGTTGCAGGCATCAAATTACAAATTAGCTAATATTTGCAAAAAATAACGTTTTCCAGTTCGAACATTAAGTATCTTGTCTTTGCAGTCTATTCAATTTAATATAGGTTGAAAAGGATTTGCAAATCATTGTATTCTGTTTTTATTTACGTTTTACACAACGTGCCAACTTCACTGGTTTTGGGTTTTGTATTTGTAAATTAAGACAATGTTGATGTTCAACGTTGGATCCACATTGTTGGTTGGGAAATGACCAAATTTCAATGGTCAAATCAACATCACAAGCTGACATTGAATAAACATTGTCAAAAAGCATGTTGTTTCAACCTTGTATTTTTGTTGTAGAATATTGGTTTGGAAATTACCAAAATTCAATGGTCAAAACAACGGCAGAACCCAACATTGATTAAACGTCGTCAAAAAGCATGTTGTCTCCACGTACGTTTTGAGTTGCTCAACGTCAGGACCTAATTCAACAAGTTCTCAACGTTGTTTTAATGTCTTGTGCCTGCTGGAATCTTGCAGTGATTCTCTTGTCATTGAAGTACAGACAGTTTTAAATAACATCTATCTAAAACCCATTGTTGAGGCAGCTTCTAGCAAGAACGCTTATAGCACATCGAAAACTAGCAGTGCTCGACAAACAACACTGGAGGGGTATACCCGCGTCAATGTTGTGAACTCGGATTAATTACGATTAATCAAAATTAAATGTATGATTAATAATGTTGTAAACTCGGATTAATTACGATGAATGAAAATAAAATGTATGATTAATCGTTAATTGACAGGATTACAGTAATATACAAATATTAGGGACGTTCCGGGTTTCTTCCCATTCCGATCATATATTAGTGAGATCGGTCAATACCAATACCAATACTGATCACATTTATTAACTGTAATTGTTTAAATGTATTTATGGTGAGTGCTATTGACAGTGTAACAAAATTATTATTATTTGAACTGGTTCCTTGTCCTCTTGTATTGCATACAATTGTTTGAGCCAAACAAAGTCAAAAGTACACAGTACTGTAAAGCAAGTTTATTCATCGAGCCCAATTTGTATGCAAGGCAAGTCAAGTCTTTTACCGATGCTTAAATTATAAGAAGGTGAAAAAAATCATGGACAAAATCAGTATTAAAAATAAAATCATGAATAAAAACCAACTCATTATGAAAATAATATTGACTAAACAAAAGCAAAAACGACTGTCTTCTATTGATTTAAATAATTTGTTTTTTGTCCTTCAAAGTCCTTCTGTGACTAGGGAGTTATTTCCTGAATGTGTAAACATTAACAAAACAACAACAACAACAAAAAAGAGAAAATAAAAACATCAGTCTAATCACTTTAGCATCGATCGTATACTGATTCTACCTTTGGTTTCAACACCACCAATTAATGGATCGATCCGCCCTTCCCGTACGCATCGTTCTTGCTTTCGATGTGTAGCATGTTTAACCTCGTCTTCCGGTGATGTGATACTTGATAATGATACTTCAGATAGAAAGCCTGAATATGTAAGCAAATTCGCCACAGCGTCAATTCTGGTCCTTCAACAATCGCTATTTCTTATAAATCAAAATATATATTCACATATTACATATACTGTACCTTATTATTTGCTCACCATTGACTAGTGATGCATTGAAAATGGGAACGTCGAAACTAGACTTTGATCACCAAAACCGGATGTTGTGACAAAATATCCACTTCTTCTGGCGAGCTGCGTCTTTAGCTGCCCTAAAGCTGACAATAAGTCACATACGGGTCGCATGCAGGTCGCATTGTCACATCTGAAAAGATCAGATTCCAATCGGATTTGGACTACCTCCTGATGTGTCCTAAATCTGATGTGAAAATATCAGATTTGAAGCACTGTGGAGTGTTAAAACTGGCAAAAAAAATCTGATCAGTGTCACTTAACCTCTTAAGGCCCAAGCTGTTTGTTTACATGCTTTTTTAAAATTTCTCTCTGCTTTTTTGGCTTATTGGACCCTAATTAGAATAAAAACTAAGAATCATATTTTGATATGATGTACTCAGTCCATAAGTAACAAGCATGTACTTCATGTTTAGTGACATGCTAATTCTTATTTTTACACTTTTTTCCCCCCAAATTCCATTGTATGTTATACTCTTCTGACACCATCAGATAGCAGTATAAGTGCCCACATCAGTAGTGTACACAATTTTGGAAATAAGCGCTAAAAGGTGCTGTCCACGCATGTGGCCAACTACCGTATTTCCTTGAATTGCCGCCAGGAATATAGTATTCGCCTGCCTAGAATTACAGCCGGGTCAAACTCGTTTCGCAAAATAATTAGCGCATGCTTGGCACTTCCGCCGGGTCAAATATGAGTCATTAAATGACTCCCGCCTCCTGGTGGTAGAGGGCGCTAGTGATCCTTCTTGCGACTACCAGTACTGCAGGAGACCGGTACTGCAGAAGAAGACAACAAGCAGCAAGCATGAGCAGCGATTGTTTGCTTGCACTTTTACCATGGAGGATTACATATCTAAAATAAAACAGTTTTCTAAACTGGACTTTCAATCGAAGCAGGAGGTAATAATTAAAGGAATATCTCCAGAGACTTTTAAGACTGAAGAAAGATAAGAAAGACTGCCTTTGATCAGAAGCAGCTGCACATGGACCCATTTACAAGTAAAGGTAAGATCATAATAAAGTTTTTTTTATTAAATGTGCTTTTCATGATAAGGTAAGCGCCGGAGTGAGAAGAGGTTTTAAAATAATTAGCGCATGCTTGCCCATTCCGCATGGTTTTGGTAACCGCAGGAGTGAGAAGAGGTTTTAAATTAATTAGCGCCCCTGCGGCTATTCAAGGAATTACGGTAAGCCTTTAGAGTTAAAGGAAAAAAATCTGATTTGGTGTGCAGTGTAAACGGGGCCACTGTGTATGGAGACCAGTGTTGGATTTGTTACTGAAAACCAGTAACTAGTTACAGTTACTAGTTACTTTGTTTCAAAAGTAACTCAGTTACTAACTCTAGTTACTTACACCAAAAAGTAATGCGTTACTGTGAAAAGTAACTATTTAGTTACTTCTTTTTTTCTTCTTCTTTTTTTAAAGCTCCCATTAATGCCCTTTTAGCCTTCATTTCAGTACTGTTATTGTACTGGAGAATAACACAATGTGTTGATCAACTTGACATGCATTTGCATCACTGAACTCTGCTAAGCAATGTGCTCTACATATAACACACAAAGACAAAGATATGTTTCAAAGGGCAAAACTATTTTAAATAGCTGCAACATAACATACATAAGTAACAAACAGCATAATAACAACATAGCTCTAAACCAAATAAGTACTTTAACTTTATTTTTACATACCAAAGCCTAACCAGGCGTTTTTTCTCTCAAGGAATTCTGAAATAAAATCATGTCTGAAGCCCAGAACACTCTACACATTTCCCCAGTTTTAGTTTAGAGATAAGGAAAGATTGGCCTGGCCCACTAGGATCCCTCTTTATGTCTGTGAACTTTATATTCGATACATTTAGAGTGATGTGATAATCAAACACTCTAGAAGTCTAGAATGAAAGAGTATATAAGAGAATTGACAGAGTGTGTGTACTATAATTCATAATAACATTGATTTTGATTCAATATTATGTTTTGAGCAATGACAGTTTGAAAAAAAAAAAACAGCTTTGTTTTATTAGTCAACATTGCAACTTTTTCTAAATTACATTTCACCTTTAAGCTTTTTTATTTCACTTTTGTTATGTTTTTGTTTATTTTAATAGTATTTTTAGAATGTGCTGTGGACCTTTAAAACATTAGCTGTGGGCCGCAAATGGCCTCCGGGGCACACTTTTGACACCCCTGCCATAGATAATAAAAAATGAAATCTGATAAATCTATCGATAAAAAGCTGAGCCTGGCGACGCATGCGTGTTAACAACTCTCTCGCTCTCTCTGTCTCCGCCCCTCCCTCACGAATGCAGCTGCGCGCACCCCTCCCCTCCCTCCCCTTCCCACACCCAGACACACACACAGCGCGCCTCCTCCGTGTGACACAAGAGATTCAGAAGAACGACACCGCAGCGCTGCCACAAAACACACTCAGATTTTCTGTTTCTAGCCGATACTACATAAAAAGTAACGTAAAATAACGCAGTAACGCATCATGTAGTAACGGTAACTGAGTTACTGAATATAAAAAAATAACGCGTTAGATTACTAGTTACCGCAGAAACTAACGGCGTTACAGTAACGCGCTACTTTGTAACACGTTAGTCCCAACACTGATGGAGACACATAATTAGCTGCTAGCTGCTTGTCAACCGGGGGACTAAAAATAAAGTATTGGCCAGAGGGGATCATCGTTTGTGATTGACATTAAAAATCAGCAATGGCGATCACATAGGTTTGAATAAAAATCATCCGACGCTGATCGGTGGACGTTCAATCAACGCATCCCTAAAAAATATATAAGTTTGGTTGCAATAATCATTACCTGTTCAATCAGGCTGTGCTCATGCCGGCAAAAATATTTTGTGATTGTGGGTGTTTTAGAAACGAGGGTATGCCAATAGCCAGGCAATCAGGTGAAAATATTCAACGCACACACACTTGTTGTCTTGTGCGTTTCATCAGAACCTCACTCAACCTTTTGCCTTGCTATCAGACATTATTTGTATTTTCTGCGCCATTGTCAGTGATGGCTTTATCCCCGAAAAAGCAAGGACATTACTTGGCTGTAGGCTCTGCACCGCTAGAGAGCCCCCTGTTGATGATTTCAGCTCTCCTGTTGGAGGGAGGAATGAAAATCTCTTGTTCCGAGAAAATTATTGCTGGATTACTTTTGTGCTTTCCGAACACAGCCGACCTTACCTGGATTTATGCCCTGTGTGGGGTTGGAAGTGACAAGGGAGCTGTGCATAGGACAACATGCTGTATATGTTTCTTAATTTGATATATTTTCACTATTCTGCAATGTAATTTTTAGTGATGTATTCGTAATCACATTTTTCGGTTTAGTGAGGCACAGGAAGTGTGCCCAAGTTTACTCTGCATACAAATACAATGAAGTGGAAGTCATGGATAGCAATACAGCAATGCCAAGGCCCTGAACAGAATTTTATTTTAACGGCACTGCCATTTGTTTTTGTTTTTTTAATTATGTGAAAAGATTTGTATTTATTTATTTATTATACATTTTGAATTTAATTTACTAAAACCAATTTATGTGATAAATTGTTCAATAATATTTTTTGTCCAAAATAAAGAATAACATAAATTCCTTCCGGAAACAGCTACGACCAGGGTTCAAACCCAGTGTGACTATGCTGCGCGCCACGGGGGAGATCTGCCGTTATATTCGTATCAGTGATGGAGCAGGAAGGGGCTAGGAATATTTTTGCGGTAAAATTGCATATGTCTGTTATTTTACATTTTACATGCTTCTTTACACAAACATATACACATATCACAGCGTGTGATATGCGTATAGGGAGGGGATGACCCATGCCTAGGAGAAGTCAGAGCTTGAAAATACTCTTGTCGTGAAAGTCCCCTGTTTGGGAACATTTTGGCCTTTACGGAACACACAATTTAGGTAGTTTTGCAGTTTGTCAAAAAGGAACACCAAACCATGACTCCAAAAGACCAAGGGCCTGATTTACAAAAGGTTTGCGTGTAATAACACGTGCACATCTGATAGCACACTGATCTAATAAACGTGTTTAAAGTGGATTGCATCTGAGTAGAATAAGGCATGCAATCCAGTTTGTTTATGCAAAATAAACAGTGATCATTATTATCAATTATTTTGCTCGCGCAATGTGATTTATCAACACTCATCAGAAGGGCGTGCAAACTGACAGTTTCACACTCGAGTGTAGGATCAGTGCTTGCACTGCACGGACAGATGATAGACAGACAAGAATCCTCGTCCAACATGTGTGTCAACATTTTGGACGGTCAAAAAGAAAAAATATTAGACATATTGTTTATTCAGCAACATCATTTTATAATTGTATCGCTGTGAGATGACATACGGGGCTGATTAAAACCAATTAATAATTCACACTTTTTGGTGTCCTTTAGTATTGTTTTAATGACTCTCGTTTTGTTCACATTAATTATTTGTCATTAAAATATTTCTTATATGAAAAAAAAACTTTTTTAGAATCACATTTGTTTGCGTCTTAAGGAGAGAAAGTGCAGCCTTTCTCCAATGAGTGCACCTTCGGCGGTAAAAAAAAGAAAGACAAGTGTTTTCAATGTAGGTTGACTGCATGACTGCTTCTAAAATGCCCATAAAAAGTGGTAGATGTCTCCTGCATGTTTATAAAAAGAGAAAAACGCCACATGTAGGACTATAATAAGATGAATATGCAGTAAATAAGAGTATCTCTTTGGTGACGCCCTGTATAGTACACGCAAAATCCTCATTTAAATAAGGTGGTCTGCACCTCTTTACAATTGCACACGCAATCTTAGTAAATCGCACGCAGCATGCCCGCTAATAGTACACGCTATTTTATAGATTGCACACACTGTTTAGCTTGTGGTATTTGAATTTTAGTAAAACAGGCTCCAACATTGCTCGGATGACAGAAATTTCACTAGCAAGTTCTTTTATGTCATTTTTGCTTGTGAAAATGAATCTGGCAGTAATTTTCCAAAATATTATTTGCTGTATTTTATGGCATAAAGCGCACTTAAAATCCTTTCATTTTCTCAAAAATCGACAGTGCGCCTTATAACCCAGTCTGCCTAATGTAGGGATTAATTCTGGTTGTTCTTACTGACCTCAAAGCAATTTTATTTGGTACATGGTGTAAATGATTAGTGTAACCAGTAGATGGCAGTCACACATAAGAGATCATACTTGCCAACCCTCCCGATTTTTCCGGGTGAGTACCAATTGTTAGTGCCCCTTCCAAAAATCTCCCGCGGCCACAATTCCCACAAATTTCTCCCGATTTCCACCCAGACGACAATATTGCTACCAACATTCCCTCTAAGGTTTGCGCCTGCACAATTGCGCACTGCTCACACGTCATATGCACAAAGCAAATCTATAAATCTATAAATCTATGAATAATATTTATCTCAAATCTATGCCGTGCACTAAAATAGTTTGTCTGCGTTACCGCTTATGATACCATATACCACTAATACTCGGTTAATATTCAAGTCATGAAATGTAAATGGAGTATTGTAGGCACTTTTTGGATGGTTATTTATTGGATTTTATGGGCGGAAAAGAGGACCTCCCATTGGCCCTGCTGTAAGAAAACTTTAATTTACGTTTATTTACAAGTTAGAATGCATTTAAAAAAATACATCTGTTGTCATGTCTTTCATAATGATTGTGAACTATAGGCAACATTCCAAAAAAAATGCAGTACCCCTTTAAGCTCTCTAGTCCATTCGCTCGGGGCCAGTAGATTCCTGATGGTTCACCCTTCCAGTGGTGTTCATCGCCTCTGCTTTGGATCTACTCCCGCTTTTCGTTCCCTGGGGCTTAGCCCCAGAGTTGCTGTGTAGTTTTAACTGTTACCTCTCCACACCTTTTGTGTGCATCCTTAGTTATTTTCCCTCACTCCTTTTTGAGTGCGCTTTTTGTTATTAATCTTATACATTTTTCCTTTGCATTGGGTTTGGACTAAGCCGATGCAGACACTATTATTATTAGTTATGAAATCTGGCGAGCGTTGTGGTGTCCTACTCTGCTCAGAGGTCCTTGAACACACCATTAAAACACCTCCATCTCGTATTATGTCTCTGAGTATAGAACAATCACACTCTCTAAAAGAACACAGCTTGAATATCTTAGTTGCTCAGGCAGTAATATGTTTATATAAGGGGATGGGTCAAATGCAGAGGACAAATTTCACCACATCTAGTGTGTGTGTGACAATCATTGGTACTTTAATCTTTAATCTTTAATATATGTTTATATTGGAGAAATACGTAGATGTCTCTTGTTTTCATATTAGCATTTAAGCTAGTGAGCTTGTGCCAGTTCGTCTGTTAATTTATGAAAGTGCAGTTATCAATCACGTTTTTTCCGATAATTCAAATTAAACAAGCCTAAATTTACTACTGTGTCTACTAAACCTGAAGGGGTTTTTAAGCCCCAAAAACCTCAAAACCACCAAACCTCAACACTCCTGGCCCTCTAACCTCAACATCCAGCCCCCGCCCGAAAACACAGTTTGAAAAAAAACTTTGTGATTTCACTGAACACAAAATAGAAAAAATATCACCCTTTTCAAAGTACCAGGATAATGGAAAAACAAGTTGACTTTATACGCTTAATTGTTTGTTGTTTGTTAATTGTATCCATTAAACCATATCCAATTGTGTTTACAATCCGTAAAAGTATATGACAATATATTCTACATCACAAAATGCCACAATTTCAGATGGCCATTTTGAATATTCCGCTCCAAATGTCTTCGTCAATTTCCGCAGATTCAGGGTCGGATGACGTCACGGTGGGAACGCTTCTGCACTCTGACGATATCAGCAGATTAGTCATACTTGAAATATGCAAAAATTAGAATGAGATGTCCTATCAGTCATCATCGAAGTAAGAGCAGACATTGTACAGTAAGCTATCGGTTTTTTTTAAGTGTGTAGTTTGTATTTCTTGTTTAGACGCTTAGTGTTTCACTAAAGCTACATTTGTTTAGCCACAGCTTCTAAAACTTGTAGATCATCCTCCTTATATTCAGGCTAAAAAATATATGGTTATGGATCATAATTTTCCCCAAAGTAATCATTGTTGGCTCTCACAAAATCTGCATGATAAGCAGTGTTGTTAGTAGGAGCAGCTGAGAAATAGAGAGTACACAAATGCTAGACGAAGCTATGCTGTTTGTGATTGACATCTATCAACACCAATCATTACATTCCGCCGCCAAAATCGGGGGCCCCTGATTGGGTGAGGCCTTTGGGCTTCAGCCCAGGTAAGCTTGTGCATTCAGGAAGGCCTTGTGTGTCTATTTTGGGGGACTTTTACCAAGAGACATCATTTTTAGGTGCAGAACTATGAAATAAATGCCATTGCAGTCAACATTAAAATGGAAGTACATACTGAACCGCGATGAAAATGTGCTGCTACACCACTTTATTTTAATCATCTTCTCTTCCTGCACATCAGAGATGGCTAGGCTCATGCTGTGCAGGTTCCCACTTCAATGTCTCCTCTCTTTACTTCTTACTCCAAGCTCAGATTTCCACCCCTGTCCCAGCCCTCTGATTTACAACGTCCCCGGTGGCTGATGTAGAGACGAGACAGAGCTTGGAGCAGAAAAGGGAGTGGGGGTGGAAGGATGGCATTGTCCTCTTTCTCTCTGCTGTCTGTCTTATTTATTACGTCTACACCATGACCAGGGACACGGTGTGACCCCAGGGCACGTGCGGTCCCCTGAGCTGAGTGTTGTTGCTTACTGGCTGATCAGGCCACAATAGCCACTCCGAGCACAATACAATGGCCACGCCCCAAACCATCGCTTTGAGGGCGTCAGTTGGGTTGTTTGAGTGAAAAACAGATACCGTGGGTTTTTGTTATGACCAGATCGTACGGAAAACAAATAAACGTTTCCCATATATCCAACAAATATAACGGAAATCCAATTAATCTGTTACAGACACCCAAAAATATTAACACAACACACATTTTGATAGAGAATGATTGTAGTGTTTCATGCAAACATGGGGAGGACGGCGGAAAAGATCATCAGGACCCCTCTTCCTCCTATCCAGGAAATCGCAACAAGCCGCTGCCTGACCAGGGCTCAGAAAATCTGCAGAGACTCCTCCCACCCCCACCAAGGACTGTTTTCATTGCTGGACTCTAGAAAGAGGTTCCGCAGCCTCCGTAGCAGAACCTACAGGTTCTGTAACAGCTTCTTCCCTCAGGCTATCAGACTCTTGAACGCATCAAAATAATTCCCCCCCAAAATGGATTAACTCGCTTGAATATAAAGACAATATAACATATATACATAAACGTGGATGCATATGCAAAAGTGCAATATATTTATCTGTACAGTAATCTATTTATTTATGATTGAAATCCCCTGCTATGACGCAGTCCACATCACAGCGGGGGATTTCAATCATGCCGACCTGAAAAAGGTGCTCCCTAAACTACAAACTACACCAGTGAAGTGTGCTACGAGGGGAGCTAACACACTGGACAAAGTCTATTCCAACATAAAAAATGGATATAGAGCCAAACAACTACCTCAACTAGACAAGTCTGACCACATGTCCATGCTCCTGTTACCAGCTTACATACCAATTAGGAGAAGTGATCCTATCACAACCAAAACGGTCAAAACATGGCTGGAGGCAGCCATTGAACAGCTGCAGGACTGCTTTGAAACAACAGACTGGTCAGTTTTTGAAAACTCAGACTTGGAGCAGTACACAGCAGCGGTCCTGGGGTACATCAAACATTGCATAGACACTGTCACAGTGGACAAGCGCATCCGGGTCTACCCCAACAGGAAGCCCTGGATGAAAAAAGAAGTACAGGGCTTACTCAAAGAGAGAAATGGTGCCTTCAAAGCGCAGGACAAGGCACTCTACAGTGCTGCCAGAGCCAAACTGAAGAGAGGTATCAGAGAGGCAAAAGTCGAGCACAAGAGGGGAATGGAAGACCACCTTCAGAGCAACAACACCAAGTAGGTATGGCAAGGAATACAACACATGACCAACTGCCTCTCGAGCGGGGGAGCTAAACAGCTTCTTCGCCCGATTCGAAAGAAAGACACCTGCGGCCGTCAAAACACCCCCACCTAACATCCACAGCAGCCATACCCTTATACTAAAAGAGCATGAGGTGAGGCGCACGCTGAGGGCGGTGAACCCGAGGAAGGCTACGGGCCCAGATGGGGTTCCGGGACAGGTACTGAGGGACTGTGCAGACCAGCTGGCTGGGGTATTTACTAAGATCTTCACCCAGTCCCTCTCTCAGGCCGTCATCCCATCATGCCTGAAGACCTCCACCTACTCAGTGGCCTAGTGGTTAGAGCAGGGGTGGGCAATTAATTTTTACCGGGGGCCGCATGAGCAACCCGAGCACTGCTGGAGAGCCACATCGACAATATTTCAATTACATTTTGCTCAATATTATTTTTGATATATACCGTAAGACAAATAATAATAATAATAATAATAATAATACTTTCATTTAACCTAACTTAACTTTATACCAAAAGCACTGCTTTGGAAATCATTTGTACCCCTTTCAGAGATCACATTTAGTTCCCCTTAAACATCCTCATGTTGCACAATGAAATGTAAGCATAGGATGAAGTGTGCATTCCTGTAACTTTCTCTAGTAACAGCATTCCATGATTAATATCAATAAATTAACATTAATAATAAATGACAGTAGAACAAGCACACGTATGACTGAGTCATAGTGTAACTTTGTGTGGTGTTTGAGTTTTCCGACTTTTTGTGTGGCCATAAACGCACCAGTGGCTTAGTTTCTATGCGTGTCGGTGACAGAGTACAAGTTGGTTTTGGCCTGGTTTGTATGGCAGAAAATTACTAGTTTTTCGAGATAGAAGTTTTTTACTCATGTTTTTGGTGTGGTTATGGCCGAATATAAACAGTTTTGCTCAATAAAGTGATCGATATAATTCCTGGCCTCTAAGCATCTCGATAGACGTTACAATAATTGAACGGTGTTCAATTGAACGGTGTTGACAAACACCGTTAGGGCCGCTTGTCGTCACTGTCACTCAAAGTTGCATTGCAAAATTACACAGAATAAATGTGTTTATTTTGTTTAGAATTCAGATGGGATTTGATTTGGTGCGCGGCATATATTTGCTGTGCGCAGAGGACGCTTGACCAGTGCGCAATTGCGCACCTTAGAGGGAACGTTGCTTGGCAGTCCATGTCTTCCTGGGAGTCCACCTGGACGACGACCTAACATGGAGCACCAACACCACAGCTACCATCAAGAAGGCACACCAGAGACTGCACTTCCTGAGAATACTCAGGAACAACCAGCTCTCACAGGAACTGTTGGTGTCCTTCTACCGGTGCTCGATTGAGAGCATCCTGACATACTGCATCTACGTGTGGTTCAGCAGCTGCACGGCCACAGAGAGAAAGTCGCTCCAGTGGGTCGTAAACACAGCCCAGAAGATCATCGGATGCTCCCTCCCCTCCCTGGCTGACCTGTACAGTACAGCTCCCGCTGTCTCAGGAAAGCACAGAGCATCCTGAAAGACCAATTCCAGCCCGGGCACTGCCACCTACAACTGCTACCCTCAGGCAGACGCTATAGGATGCTAAAAGCGGGCACAAATAGACTAAAAAACTTTTTTTTACCAAAGAGCCATAGTAGCATTAAACAGGCCCTGAGTGAGCACAATGTGTCCGTCATGTCCTCATGTGTCATGTCTTTTTACTTTTTGGAGTATAATGTGCTATAATGTTGTATGTGTATATGTACATATGCATATGTATGGATATATGCATGTGTGTGGCTATATACATATATATAGACACATATCTTCTTTCTCATCTTTTTTACTATCTATATTACTAAATTATTGTGTATGCACCTTAGGGCAGTGGTCCCCAACCTTTTTGTAGCTTCGGACCGGTCAACGCTTGAAAATGTGGGGGAGAAGGGGGGTTATTTTTTTATTTTTATTTTTATTTTTATTTTTATAAAGAAATGCATTCATGTGTGCTTAAGGACTGTATCCCTGCAGACTGTATTGATCTATATTGATATATAATGTATATTTTGTGTTTTTTATGTTGATTTAATACAAATAAAAATTAAAAATGTTTATTTATTTATTTATTTAAAAAAAAAAAAATTTATTTCATGTGCGGTCCGGTACCAATCGGTACGGGCCGCGGCCCGGTGGTTGGGCACCACTGCCTTAGGGGATCTGCTCCAATTTCGTTGTTCTTTGAACCTGTTCACTGTAATAATGACAATAAAACTATATTCTATTCTATTCTATTTATATCTGCACCATATTGAGATTTTATCCTGCACTACAACGAGCTAATGCAACAAAATGTTGTTCATATAATTACTGTAAAGTTCAAATTTGAATGACAATTAAAGGAAGTCTAAGTCTAAGTAAGTCTAAGTCTAAGTCTATACATTTGCTCACTTTTGCTTTTTACAATGTTGGTCGGTTTTATTGATGCATCTAAGGCATTTGACAGAGTCAACCATCACAAACTCTTTACCAAGCTGAAGCATAGGGGTGTTCCGGGTAGCATCATACGTATTCTGCCATATTGGTATGACAGGCAGACGATGCAGCTAACATAGGGGAGTAGTATATCCTCTCCCTTTAGAGTTGGCAATGGGGTACGGCAGGGTGGGCTTCTATCACCAGGCCTATTTAGCCTGTATATGGATGATCTGTCAAGGCAGTTGAGAGAATGCAGAACATGGTGCATCATTGGGAATACTTTAATCAATTACTTTATGTACACCGATGATTTGGCCATTATATCTCCCTACAGCTTCTTAACATATGCTCAGACTATGGAGTCAAGTTTGACATCAAGTATAATGCTTATGAGTGTGGTAATGATATGTAGGACCAAGGAGGATCAACATCTTAATTTCCCAGTTTTCTACTGTCCGTGTGCAACAATGTCAAATACTTAGGCCACATCATCAATGACAAGATGGAGGATGATGCTGACATGCTTAGACAGATAAGAATGCTGTATGTCCAAGCCATATTGCTGGTGAGAACATTTCAGTACTGTTCTTATGAAGCAAAGGTGTACTTGTTTAGAGCTTAATGCACCCCTATGTACACAGCACCCCTCTGGGTGACGTTCAAAAAAGAGAGCTTGCGCAATCTCCAGGTTGCATATAATGACTGTCTCGGAATCCTGCTCGGAACGCCCAAGGGTACTAGTGCCAGCAAGCTTTTTTGTGATTAAGGGATAAACACCTTCCACGCTACCCTGAGAAAACTGATGTTTAAATGTATATGTCGACTGCAGGGGTCCGAGAATTATCTTATTGTACAGATAACCAATCCTAGGTGTAGTTGTGTTAGGTACCAATCGTATATATGGAAACACTGGTATCTGTGCCTTTTATAGAATGTGTAGACGCATTTTGAAAGTGTATATATATATATATATATATATATATATTTATGCTGCTTTTATTTATTTATTAGATGCCTTTTACTGACTATGCACAAGCACTGTTTTTAATAGTATGTGATAATGCCTTTTATACTGTATTTTGTTTGTTTTATGTACTGTATGTGATTGTATGTCTACTTGGACGTTGGAGTCTGCAATAAAGCTTGATTGATTGATTGATTGATTATTGTAGACTCGGGGAAGCCACCTTCATACTTTGCTTCAAGCTTTTTCTTGAATTAGTCTTTCACCTTCTTTATCAAAAAGACAACTTTCTTTGTTCCCATTGTGAGTTATTTTAGACTCAAACGCAATAGAAAATATAGAGACCAAGACTAGAACACACTAGTAAAAAACTGCTAGTAAGAGATGGTCAAATATGCAGGTATGGGGATTCATCTATTTCACATATAAAGCACTCTAAAAACACATCCAAAAACTGCCAACAACGCCCCATTTACATGCTGTGAAGTGCATAGTGAACAAGTATTAGCGACATTGTCATTGTGAGAACCAACAACGAAAACTTATTTTAGTAACACAGCTTCTTTCTCACAGAGGTAAGCTAACTTTTAAGCTACTGTTGCTGAATCACCTCTGCGTTTGTAAAAAGTTCATGCTAGATTATAAATCATAAATTATGCCTCACACTTGTATAGTAAAAGGTTGTAGTCATAAACCGAGAAGTTGGTCAACTTTGTAATTTAACTTAAACCCAAAGACATCTCTAGGAAGACGCGGCTAAATGCTTGTTTCATCCCAGCATTTTTTACCTAAGGAATGAGAATTATGCTGACTTCATCATCTAAGAGGAACACAAAACTGTGCAGAAAGATATAAACATCCCATCAGTCGGCATCCCAGTGAGAGCGGACATGGTAAGTCACTAACATTGTAAGTGTTGTTATGTTCTTACTTTGTATTTCTTGTTTAGCACTGCTGCATGCTTAGTGTTTCCCTAGAGTTGGATCTGCTTAGCACCCAGCTAGTTAAACTTGTAGCTCATCCATTCAGGCTCAAAAATATGAGATTCTGGATCACCTTTTGTCCCAAAGTAGTCCTTGTTGGCTCTCATGAACAGGGGCGGATCTCCTGTTGGAGAAATGTTTATAAAGTGAAATACTTTCAAAATTATTCTGCAAATATGTATTCTCCTGATTCAGTTTTTGAGCTTAACAATGTAGAATGTCAATACAAAGTTTGATCCTATTTGAAATTGTACTTACAGCAGGTAAAACTCCAAACATCACAATTAAGTGTTTGTTCTAGTACAACAATAGACTAGACTCAACCAGACGTGACTGCAGAAAAACATTTAAAGGCCTACTGAAATGAATGTTTTTTATTTAAACGGGGATAGCAGATCCATTCTATGTGTCATACTTGATCATTTTGCGATATTGCCATATTTTTGCTGAAAGGATTTAGTAGAGAACATCTACGATAAAGTTCGCAACTTTTGGTCGCTGATAAAAAAAGCCTTGCCTGTACCGGAAGTAGCGTGACGTCACAGGTTGAAAGGCTCCTCACATTTCCCCATTGTTTACACCAGCAGAGAGAGCGATTCGGACCGAGAGAGCGATTCGGACCGAGAAAGCGACGATTACCCCATTAATTTGAGCCAGGATGAAAGATTCGTGGATGAGGAACGTCAGAGTGAAGGACTAGAGTGCAGTGCAGGACGCATCTTTTTTCGCTCTGACCGTAACTTAGGTACAAGCTGACTCATTGGATTCCACACTCTCTCCTTTTTCTATTGTGGATCACGGATTAGTATTTTAAACCACCTCGGATACTATATCCTCTTGAAAATGAGAGTCGAGAACGTGAAATGGACATTCACAGTGACTTTTATCTCCACGACAATATATCGGCAAAGCACTTTAGCTACGGAGCTAACGTGATAGCATCGGGCTTAACTGCAGGTAGAAACAAAAGAAATAAACCCCTGACTGGAAGGATAGACAGAAAATCAACAATACTATTAATCCATGGACATGTAACTACACGGTTAATGCTTTCCAGCCTGGTGAAGCTTAACAATGCTGTTGCTAATGACGCCATTGAAGCTAACTTAGCATCGGGACCTCACAGAGCTATGCTAAAAACATTAGCTATCCACCTACGCCAACCAGCCCTCATCTGCTCATCAACACCCGTGCTCACCTGCGTTCCAGCGATCGACGGAGCGAAGAAGGACTTCACCCGATCACAGATGCGGTCGGCGGCTAGCGTCGGATAGCGCGTCTGCTATCCAAGTCAAAGTCCTCCTGGTTGTGTTGCTACAGCCAGCCGCTAATACACCGATCCCACCTACAACTTTCTTCTTTGCAGTCTTCATTGTTCATTAAACAAATTGCAAAAGATTCACCAACACAGATGTCCAGAATACTGTGGAATTTTGAGATGAAAACAGAGCTTTTTTGTATTGGATTCAATGGTGTCCGAATACTTCCGTTTAACTATTGAAGTCACGCGCATACGTCATCATATATAGACGTTTTCAACCGAAAGTTTAGCGGGAAATTTAAAATTGCACTTTATAAGTTAACTTATAAAGTGCAAGTTTATTGGCATGGCATGTGTTGCAATGTTAAGATTTCATCATTGATATATAAACTATCAGACTGCGTGGTCGGTAGTAGTGGGTTTTAGTAGGCTTTTAAGGGGTCATTACATTTTTCCAGAGGGGGCCACTGACTAAAATTGATTCCCGGGGTGTCAGCGCACACACTTGTTAAAGCTGCACTGCTGGGGCTGTCTGTCCACAACTACATGTAAAACAAACACTTATATTTGTGGTTATTGTAACGATATGCGTTTAAAATTACTTAAGCCTCTATCATGTCCAAAACATGAAAGAGTTGGCCATTTGTATGGTAATAATGTGATTGTAAAGGACTGTTATTGATTCGATGTTGATGTGCTAAAACCTCTTTAAAAGCTACAGTACATACAACATTGCCATTCTTTGCTCATGCACATAATACATATTAATAAAGTGTTTAGATGCAATGTATTCTTGGCTGCCAAAAAGGGATTCAAAGCTATATTTTGACATTAACACATCTCATATTTGAGCTGTGTTGATATCAAAATATCACTTTGAATCAGTTTGGCAACCATAAGTTGTCGTTTGGGGTTGATTTCAACGTTTTGAAGGGTATTCAACAC
This sequence comes from Entelurus aequoreus, assembly GCF_033978785.1. NCBI lineage: Eukaryota > Metazoa > Chordata > Actinopteri > Syngnathiformes > Syngnathidae > Entelurus > Entelurus aequoreus. The sequence continues at coordinate 16,551,061 of NC_084735.1, read as the reverse complement.
GTAAACAAAAATCGTGATTGTGCTTTAGAAGGAACGTAAACATATGCATAGCCTGGGAAGCTTCCTTTTGAGCAACATATTTTTTGTGAGCCTCGCAGCCTCTGTTTTGTTTCACGTCCTATTCAGCTCCGTGTGTGAAATGGAAAAAAGACTTGAGCAAATATCACACAAAACTTTACCAGGGTTGCCTTGCACTGGTTTTACACAAGAATAAAGTTAAAGTTAAAGTACCACTAATAGTCACACGCACACACTAGGTGTGGTGAAATTACCCTCTGCATTTGACCCATCCCCTTGTTCACCCCCCTGGGAGGTGAGGGGAGCAGTGAGCAGCAGCGGTGGCCGCGCCCGGGAATAACTTTTGGTGATATAACCCCCAATTCCAACCCTTGATGCTGAGTCCCAAGCAGGGAGGTAATGGATAGATGATTTGCCCGTTTTTGTTGTAGCTGCATTTACTTTATTTTGCTGTACAAGTTGTGCTTTCCTCCCTTTTCTATGGCTCGCTCTCGTGCTGCATGCACGATGCCGTACTGAGTCTTTTGCCTCAAATTTCCACTGAATGCGGAAAGGCCAGACCAGCTTCACCGCGGGAGGACGCCGCCATCTGCTGTTTGACAATCCCCACAGCAGATCTGTTGCGGCTCCGTCGTGTGGCAAAATAGCGCAGAATTATACGAGATCTCGCAAATAATCTCGTGATAAGGGAGGTAGTAATTAATAGTTAAAATTATGAAAATAAGCAAATACTACAAGTTATTATATGAATGGAGGTTTTTCAGAGGGCTTTATAGGTGGAATAGGTCAATCCCCATTACCAGCATTGTTAGCTGCCACTTGCTAGCAGTATTTTACCATTTAAAATGCAAAAAAGAGGAAAAAAAGGATGTGTGTTCTTATCTCACGTAAGGACTGAGGCTGACAGGCAAAATTCCAAAAAAAGTGCAAATTTCCTTGTTGATTAAGATTAATTTGTGCTGCAGGAAAATGTGGATTTTTTTTGGGGAAAAGTAGGAATTTTTGAAAGTGAAATATCGCTATTACTGAATAAGCTAAATGTTGTTATGTTGTAATGGTTTGAACTGGTTGAGAAACTTGGAAAAATGTTCCATTTATTTTTGGAATGATGGAAAATGTGGTATTTCTTTTTGCAATGAGTCAGCATTCACAAGTCTGACCGTTTTCATTGTAACGGATGCTAGCTAACGTGGCAAAGATTTGTGGTCGCTGGTTCGAGCCCGACATGTGCAGAGCTGGACTGCGCGGGATGACGACTGTTACACCTTTGCCAAAGTAAGTGGCTTACACTTTAGTTATTGCATCATGAAGCTGCTCACTGACCAGAAGTCTTATGTAACATCACGCAAGATGTTTCATCTTTGAAATATATTTTTTCCAGGTTAAAGTGTCGATCGAACTCTAAATTGCGCGACTTCAAAGGTGTCAGACTCTGTATTTGGGTGTGCAAAGGGACTGTGATAATTGATCATAACATGTCCTGGCATCCCACAGCAGTGTGTCACATGTAAGTCAATGCTGTTGCTGGAAAACTACAACGCTCTAATGCAGCTGAATTGATCTGTATTTCCAAAGATTGGTCCCTATATGTATAATGTATTTAACATTAAATATTTAACCGTTTCAATAGGCTGACTTCAATATCCTGCTCTTGCTGACCCAACTGGAAGATCAGAAGTTCTAAATATAACTCCATAAATCTGGGTACCATTTGTCAAGTAGTACACATTCGTTTTCTGTTTGATGACATTATTCACTATTGTTCACTTGTTTTAGACGGTGTCCAAAACACACCCTAACTCCAAAAACACCCGCATGAAAGAAAACGTAAATTAGCCCGTGAGAGTTTCATCTTTAAACACATGATCAGGATGCCCAAAGAACATTGGGAGAATGAAAAGGTAAATTTTTCTGTATGTCTTTGTAAAAATGGGTTGCTGTATGATACTCTAGAATATTATGTCTTTAGTGTTATCCCGGGTGCGGGCTTAAAAAGCCTTAAATCCAATAATTTTAATTCAAGGTCTTAAAATGTCTAAAATTCTCTTGAAATCTCATAAAATGTCGTAAACATTGTTCGGGGAGGTCTCAAAAATGGGGTACATGTGTGGAATGTTCCAGCATGGCACCGCTGCGTACTGATTTCCTACACTGTACACACTTCAAGTGAGGGACAGGAAGTAGTCTGCCTAAAAACGCATGAAAAGGTGAGGAATTTGGCGTGGTAGCGGATATTTTGGTCAGTCTCGTGCACGTCAGCGGATGTGCCCCGCTGGTCGTGAGTGAAAGCGACTGCACTGGAGAAACGTGTTGGTAGTACGCCATTTTTGGTCAACCGCTGTTTTTTTATTGGCCCATGGCTTATTATAAGAATGTTTTTTTAATTAATGAGATGTATTATTAGATAATACACTAATTTGCTTTGTCATCTAATATACAAAGCTTATATAGCTTATAATACAGTATATTGACATACATTGGATTGGTTTTTAGCATCTACAAGGCACGAAATGTATCAAAGTGGTATCCCACATTGGGCCTAATTTACGAAGATACCACAGCATGTGCAAACTATAAAATTGTGTGTACTATTAGTGGGCGTGTTGCTTGTGATCTACTGAAACTGGGTGTACAATTGATAAGTGTTGCAGACCACCTTCTAATGCTTTAACCAAAAATAAACAAAAGGCGAGTGCCGCTAAGAAAAGGCATTGAAGCTTAGGGATGGCTATGCAAAACGAAACTAAAACTGAACTGGCTGCAAAGTAAACAAAAACAGAATGCTGGACGACCGCAAAGACTTACAGCATGTGGAGCAGCAGATGGCGTCCACAAAGTACATCCGTACATGACATGACAATCAACAACAAAATAAGAAACACTACACATAGAAAAACACCAAAAAATTTAAAATAAGTCACGGCGTGATGTGACATGTCGTGACAGTACACCTACTTTGATGCATGGTTGGTTATGGTGTGAATTTATATCCAACAATTGCGAGAACTACTGTTTACTGTCAATATTGGCTGCTGAGTTTAATTTTTTTATGTTTTCCGCTAGTGGTGTGCCTCGGGATTTTTCCAATGAAAAAAATGGGCCTTGGCTCGAAAAAGGTTGAAAAACACTGCCTTACTGCAACGTTACATTTAATTAAAACAAATATATAAACTTCAGTCTTGCTTCTAAACATTTCAAGTCGTTAGTGTGCTGTGTGCATGTATGTTACAGCGCAGCATAGCTACAAGCGGAGATTACGAAAGCAAACGGCAAAACTGGCTCATTTGCATAATGGATAAGTGCAAGTCCAATGATTTGTGGCTCTAGAACAAACTATTTAACGCCTGGTTGAAGCCGGTGGACATATATATATATATATATATATATATATATATATATATATATATATATATATATATATATATATATATATATATATATAAATAACACCATGCACCTTCTGCGACACAACTTTGAAACTTGGGGAACATTTGGCATGAAAGTATTGGAATCCTGAATGTGAAGAAACACTGGCAGTGAATCACTTTATAGCCTTTGCAAGTAATCCTGGCACTGCCATGTTGCTTCATGTCTTTGTACTTTTTTGATCAGTATGGATGTGAAATAGGTCTTAAATTTTATTTTCATTATGGTCTTAAAAAAGTTTTAAAAAGTCTTACATTTTACTTCTTGAAACCTGCAGAGACCCTGGTATCCCTCGGGGCTAACGCTCCTGATAGCCAGACTAACTTCTGTTTTGTGCTTTGAACTTGCAGGAGTTCTCTCATGCAGGTTTTTGGGGGAATTGTGTGGTTTGTTTTTTTTTGGCATTTGCAACGTCATTCCACTACATGTTTTTATTAAAATGTTTTTGATTTTGGTTTTGTCGTTGTGGCTTTTACAGCCCTTTGAGACATTTATGATTAAGGGATATATAAGTAAACTTTGATTGACTGATTGACTGATTTTAGATCATTTCTGTGTTTGGAGTGTTTGTGTCTTATGTTTTCTGAAAATATGTTTAACTTTTAGCTTACGTTCTTCTAGTTCAGTGGTGTAAAAGTCAAGGCCCAAATGAATGAATTATCTATGGATGATATTTGATTAATATTAGTACCGGCCCGCAGGCCACAGCCACCTGCTGCTGTTTTGCATGCACCAATACTCCATCGGTGTTGGCGCTAGGAATTTTCAAGATGGGGTGCCATTAAGTCATAAAGATGGGGTCCAACAGTACATTTTTGGGGTCCCACTTTTTTGTAAGCGTTTTGAAAACAAATGATAAATGTATGCATTATCCTGTCATATCTCACATTCTATATTGTGTTTTGAAAAAAGGTTGTCATAAACGTTACTTGATTCATTAAAAAGAAAAATACAAAAGAAAACCATTTTTTATGCATATGTAAATGTATTCAGTTATAAACATTCATTCACTTTCTTCTTTCCCTCATTGATCTAAACTTTACCGTTGCCTGTATTTTTTCCTATATTTTTATTGTAATATTTTCAGAATGTGTTTTTGTTCTATTTTTGCCCAAAGCAAAACAAAGAAAACAATTTGAAGTTGTGTTTATTTATTAGTTTTAATGCCATGAGCTAAAATGACTTTGACACCCCTGATCTAGTTAGATGCACACATGTTTATTGGTTTTGACAGAGGTGGGTAGTAACTCGCTAAATTCACTCCGTTACATTTACTTCAGGAACCTTTTAAATATATTGTACTTGTTAGAGTAGTTTTAGTGCAACAAACTTTTACTTGAGTATTTTGTGATGGAGAAACATTATTTTTACTTCGTTATATAAAGTTCCATTCCGATCGCTATTTTTATTTATTATTATTATTATTATTATACGTATACATGTATATATAAAGAAGTTCTCTAGATCATGTTTGAAAATACAAGATTTCTCTGAGCAGGAGAAGAATCTCAAGATAAATGTAAAAAAAACAACTTTAGCTTCATGATTTCATATTTTGAAGCTTTTTTATACTTGATTTATACGCCCTTAGTCCTACCGTTTTCTTCTATGGTGTTTTAGCTGCATGCCCAAGGTTGTAAAACTGCCTCCAGGTAAAATTGTTGTCAAATTACTGCCATGAAACTGTAAAAAAAAAAAAAAAAGCGGAACCGGAAAAAAAAGAAACGAAACCGTAAAAAACAGAAGCCAATGTGAAAAAAAAGTTGAAAAAACCCCCATTAGAAACACACAAAAACAAAAGTGTACACAAATATGAATATGGGTATCGAAAACATGTCATGATACAAAAAATCGTACTTGCAGTATTTTGGCTTACACAAACAATAAAACAAAACTAGTAAAACAAACAAAACAAAAACCCCAGAAATAATTGGAAAAACAGCCAAAGGCACAATGAGAAAAAGCCAACATGTTGACATCAGCCTTAAATAACACACAACTTTGTCTTTCTATCTATCTATCTATCTATCTATCTATCTATCTATCTATCTATCTATCTATCTATCTATCTATCTATCTATCTATCTATCTATCTATCTATCTATCTATCTATCTATCTATCTATCTATCTATCTATCCATCTATCTATCTATCTATCTATCTATCTATCTATCTATCTATCGATAAGCGATGTTTTAACAAAAAAATCTGATTAATCACACTCTTGAGCTGTGATTAATCATGATAAATCCTAATCACGGCCGTTGTGTCTTGGGCAAGACACTTCACCCACCTTGCTCCCCGTGGGACCTACACTGGCGTATAAATGTGCAGAACCCCTTTTGAAAAAGCAATTCTTAATCTCAATGTGACTTTCTGGGTAATTAATGTTACAAAAATAAAAATCACAGATTATTATTTGCTTGCTTAAATACAATTTGTATAAGAAATATTTGGATACAAATGCAATTTTATTGTCAGAATGTCATACAGGAACGTTTTTAAAATGTTTTACTGAACTGCAAGTCATTGATTTGCTCAACACTTGGTGACAGTAAGTATAGAAAGAATTAGGTTTACGGGCAGCACATTTTCCCGGAACACCGGCCAAACTCATCGTCTTCACTACGACCAGCGTGGTGAGAACTTTGGCCTTTTTTTGTGAAACAATACTATTTGACTGAAACTTAAATTTATTTAACTGCATGTTTTGATGTAATATGCATAGGCTATTTGGGAAACAAATATCTTAACAACATAAGTTTAATGTAAATTTAAAAAAAATATCTAAATAAAGTCAACATATATCTTCAATAAAACTACATGATGCTTAAAGGCTTACTGAAATGAGTTTTTTTAAATTTAAACGGGGATAGCAGATCCATTGTGTCATACTTGATCATTTCGCGATAGTGCCATATTTTTGCTGAAAGGATTTAGTAGAGAACATTGACGATAAAGTTCGCAACTTTTGGTCGCTGATAAAAAAAAGCCTTGTCTGTACCGGAAGTAGCGTGACGTCAAAGGTTGAAAGTTTCCTCACATTTCCCCATTGTTTTCAATGCAGTGAGAACGATTCGGACCGAGAAAGCGACGATTACCCCATTAATTTGAGCGAGGATGAAAGATTTGTGGATGAGGAACGTGAGAGTGAAGGACTAGAGTGCAGTGCAGGACGCATCTTTTTTTGCTCTGACCGTAACTTAGGTACAAGCTGGCTCATTGGATTCCACACTCTCTGTTTTTTGTATTGTGGATCACGGATTTGTATTTTAAACCACCTCGGATACTCTATCCTCTTGAAAATGAGAGTCGAGAACGCAAAATGGACATTCACAGTGACTTTTATCTCCACGACAATACATCGGCGAAACACTTTAGCTACGGAGCTAACGTGATAGCATCGGGCTTAACTGCATATAGAAACAAAAGAAATAAGCCCCTGACTGGAAGGATAGACAGAAAATCAACAATACTATTAAACCACGGACATGTAACTACACGGTTAATACTTTCCAGCTTGGCGAAGCTTAACAATGCTGTTGCTGACGATGCCATTGAAGCTAACTTAGCAACGGGACCTCACAGAGCTATGCTAAAAACATTAGCTATCCACCTACGCCAGCCAGCCCTCATCTGCTCATCAACACCCGTGCTCACCTGCGTTCCAGCGATCGACGGTGCGACGAAGGACTTCACCCGATCACCGATGCGGTCGGCGGCTAGCGTCGGATAGCTCGTCTGCTATCCACCTCAAAGTCTTCCTGTTTGTGTTGCTGCAGCCAGCCGCTAATACACCGATCCCACCTACAACTTTCTTCTTTGCAGTCTTCATTGTTCATTAAACAAATTGCAAAAGATTCACCAACACAGATGTCCAGAATACTGTGGAATTTTGAGATGAAAACAGAGCTTTTTTGTATTGGATTCAATGGCGTCCGAATACTTCCGTTTCAACGATTGACGTCACGCGCATACGTCATCATACATAGACGTTTTCAACCGGAAGTTTAGCGGGAAATTTTTAATTGCACTTTATAAGTGAACCAGGCCGTATTGGCATGTGTTGCAATGTTAAGATTTCATCATTGATATATAAACTATCAGACTGCGTGGTCGGTAGTAGTGGGTTTCAGTAGGCCTTTAACTTCAAATTAGTTGTTGGTGTTGCCTGATGGACAAAAAAACAGTCAAGGTTTCCACTAGTTTTGATGTCTCTGATATTTTTTTTGACCACGACTAGCAGCATGCTGTTTAACGTCACAATCCATCAAAAAAACGCAGCGGCAAACCACACAATACGCTTTGTATACCGTATTTTCCGCACTATAAGGCGCACCTAAAAACCTCCAATTTTCTCGAAAGCTGACAGTGCGCCTTATGGACCAATATTGAGACACAACAGGTCTCGCAACCCCAGCCTCTACTGTAGCGTCTATTCTATGCGCCTTATAATGCGATGCGCCTTATATATGAACAAAGTTTTAAAATAGGCCATTCATTGAAGGTGCGCCTTATAATCCGGTGTGCCTTATAGTGCGGAAAATACGGTACATAATTGTTCACCCATTCCAGCTACATACTTTCCTTTTCATGTCTGTCCTCGGAGGAGAAAGCTTAGGTTGCTGCTAGTATGCGTAGCATCGGTCTCGGCGTTATCCCTGTCAGCCATGCTTTTGTGTTCCCATCTGTTGTTTTTTTTTGCGGTATCTTTGTCACACACGGCAGGGCCTCAACCAATGAAATGAGCCTAATTTTGTGTTGTAATGGTCACAAAAATAGGTACTACATATGTATATTTATACACACACACACATATATATATATATATATATATATATATATATATATATATATATATATATATATATATATATATATATATATATATATATATATATATATATATATATATATATATATATATAAAATAAATGTTAAATGGGTTATACTTGTATAGCGCTTTTCTACCTTCAAAGTACTCAAAGCGCTTTGACAGTATTTCCACATTCACCCATTCACACACACATTCACACACTGATGGCGGGAGCTGCCATGCAAGGCGCTAACCAGCAGCCATCAGGAGCAAGGGTGAAGTGTCTTGCCCAAGGACACAACGGACGTGACTAGGATGGTAGAAGGTGGGGATTGAACCCCAGTAACCGCCCCTATATGTGTGTGTACTGTATATATATATATATATATATATATATATATATATATATATATATATATATATATATATATATATATATATATATATATATATATATATATATAGTATATATATATATATATATATATATATATATATATATATTAGGGTTGTACGGTATACCAGTTTTAGTATAGTACCGCGATACTAATGAATCATATTTGGTACTATAGCGCCTCTGAAAAGAACCGGTACTGATCCTGTAACTACTTGGTATCTGATTGATACCCAAATTTGTGGTATCATACAAAACTAATGTAAAGTATCAAACAACAGAAGAATAAGTGATTATTAAATTTGAACAGAAGTGTAGATAGAACATGTTAAAAGAGAAAGTAAGCAGATATTAACAGTAAATTAACAAGTAGATTAATATATTAATAGATTAATATATTATAATATTATAATAATATATATATATATGTATATATATATACATATATGTATATATATATATATATATATATATATATATATATATATATATAAATATATATATATATGTATATATATATACATATATGTATATATATATATATATATATATATATATATATATATATATATATATATATATATATAAATATATATATATATATATATATATATATATATATATATATATATATATATATATATATATATATATATATATATATATATATATATATATATATATATATATATATATATATATATATATATATATATATATATACAATAATAGAAGCTCTATCGTGGACCAAATTTATGTCATTTATATTGTCTATATGAGGCAACCCTATATGCTATAAACTACATTAAGCAATGCTTTGACCCGAGCAACAAACCTCCAGTATGTTAGCATATGGAAAGCTTGTCCTTTTCGGATACTTCAGCAGTGGTTTACGTTAACAGATTAATTGGCAGTTTGGCATCAGTATTACAAGAGATTTCAGGAGGAAATGAATGAGACACACATGCAAACACACGTGACAAGCACACAGAGGCAATGTGCTCCCGGCCATGGTACTCTGTTATTGTTAAATACAGAGACCCAGATGGCCGTCTGTGGCACAGAGCCCTCTCTCCTTAGAGGCGGGTAAACACGCATTTACAATACAGTGGAGCGAGCCTCTATTCACTAACGCCTCTTTTTTCAGTTTGCAAACGTTTACATTCAGCCAAATATGCCTCTGTGTGCAAACCATTTCTTGGTGTATGAACGATTCATTGGGGGGACGGCGTGGCTCGATTCCTGACTTCCGCCATCCTAGTCCCGTCCGTTGTGTCCTTGAGCAAGACACTTCACCCTTGCTCCTGCCGGGTTGTGGTCAGCGCCTTGCATGGCAGCTCCCGCCATCAGTGTGTGAATGTGTGTGTGAATGGGTGAATGTGGAAATAGTGTCAAAGCGCTTTGAGTACCTTAAAGGTAGAAAAGCGCTATACAAGTATAACCCATTTATTTGTGTGATCAGAAAACGCTTTAAATGCCTCCCAACTCTTACAGTCTTGCTGTATAGCTACAGGTTTCTAGACAACTACTTAGCTAGTATTTTAGCAAGTTAACCTCCAGCACCTTGACTTCGAGGATTTTATCAGCAAAGGGTGATTTGTACCGCAGCAGGACTTTAATTGTGAGGAGACTTAAAAAATGCCATAGCGGACCTTTATTACAGCGAAGGAAAAGGCACTACCTGGACACAAGCCGATGAAGGATTGCCTTACACTGCTAGTTAGTGCTAAAGCTACCGGTGACCACGTGAAGCCACTGCTTGTTTGTCACTCCGAAACTCCCAGTGTTCAACAATGCGACAAATATTCCCAGACACAAGGTAAAAGGATTTTCCTTTTTTTGTTCTCTGGTTTTGGAGCACACCAGCGAGACTTGTATGTGTGTGTGTCATACTTGCCAACCCTCCCGATTTTCCCGGGAGACTCCCGAATTTCAGTGCCCCTCCCGAAAATCTCCGGGGGCAACCATTCTCCCGAATTTTTCCCGATTTCCACCCGGACAACAATATTGGGGATGTGCCTTAAAGGCACTGCCTTTGGAGTCTTCTACAACCTGTCGTCACGTCCGCTTTTCCTCGATACAAACAGCGTGCCGGCCCAGTCACATAATATATGCGGCTTTTATACACACAAGTGAATGCAAGCATACTTGATCAACAGGCATACAGGTCACACTGAGGGTGACCGTAAAAACAACTTTAACACTGTTACAAATATGCGCCACACTGTGAACCCACTCCAAACAAGAATGACAAACACATTTCGGGAGAGCATCCGCACCATAACACAACATAAACACAACAGAACAAATACCCAGAACTCCTTGCAGCACTAATTCTTCCGGGACGCTACAATATACACCCCCGCTAACACCAAAATCCGCCCCCCCGCCCCCCATCTCCCGAATTCGGAGGTCTCAAGGTTGGCAAGTATGGTGTGTGAGTGTGTTCTTGTATTTCTAGTCTTCTTGAGACATCAACAAGGAAAAGTACTTTCCATATGAAGACCGGTGAACAAGTTAGGACCGAAATCATGGTCCCAATACGGAAAACCACTGCATCTAATAGAGAGCGAAATACTAGAGTCTGTGAACATTGCTCCAAAGTCAGGATTTTTGGTTGATTTAATGTGCATACAAAAGTAAACATTGACAGGTGCAAAGGCAGCAATATATGATAAAACAAGACGGCAGCTAAAGAAGGACTTCCCTATTCTTCCCCGAAAAAACCCGCCAGGTGAACAGCTGGTTTTACGACTTCCGGTGCAGACGTAAGACAACCCGTGTCCCATATGTGACCAGAGGATTAACAAATACACTACGGTACTAAGACTATAGTGGCCATTTACAGTTAGCGTCTACAGCTGGGTTGCCCAAAGTGCGGCACAGGGGCCATCTGTGGTCCGTGACTCGTTTGTAATGTGCTGAAGGCCGATAACAAAGAAAAAAAAATAGAGATCTCATTTGCACCCCTGGTGGAAATCTACCAGGGGGCGGCATGGCGTAGTGCAGGGGTGTCAAAGTCAAATGGACGGAGGGCCAAATAAAAAATTTAGCTACAAGCCGAGGGCCGGACTGTTCGAATGTTCATTGAAAAATTTTTAAATGACGCATATAGTCTAGTGAACCTAATTGAACCTACTGAAAACCTAACAAATATATTCCAATATGATCAGATAAATAAAGCAATATTTTCTTATGGCTCTGTCAGTAATCTTTAATTTTCAACAGACACAAAAGACAAATTTCCTTTATATAAAAATCCCCATAACATGAACATTAAATGAAAGAAACCGGTATTCAAGGCACCATCAGTAGCCTATATTTTCTATTTTAGCAAAAGTGGGCTAAATTTACTTCAAAGAAAAAAACAATAATAGCAATTTTCTATCATCCACTCAACTGAAATATTTTTAAAATATAATTAAATTGAAATACAATAAAATAAAGTGCAAAAATCTATAAATCAAAAACAACACTTTGTTTAAGGAGAAGTAACATGCAGTGAAAACAAATATTAAACTTTAACTTTTAAACTTGAATTGAGTAAAAACTCTAAATATGTGATTGCACAGTAATGTTCACATTAAACCCCCCTCCTCCCTCCGTGGGAGGGAGGCGAGTTGGGTGCCCGAAACCCCCCGCTGGTTTCGGCCCGCCCCTTGGCGCGCGTGGCACGGCGGGCTCCGCGACCCGACGGCTGGCCCTCGTGGCTTGACGGCGGGCGCGTCCCGACGGGCCGCGCGTAGGGGTCAAACGCAGAAGTCTCAGGGCCTCGTGGTGAGGGGGTGGCCTGCGGGTTTCGGCCCGCTTGACCCCCCCGCTCCGCTTGGCGCGCGCGGCACATGACGGGTTCCGCCACCGACGCTCGGGCTGCAGCCCGACGGTGGTGCGGGCCCGGCGGTGACGCGCGGTTTGGGGAAACAAAGCAGAAGTCTCAGGGCCTCGGGGCCGGGTTTCGGCCCGCCCCCTTGGCGCGCGTGGCACGGCGGGCTCCGCGACCCGACGGCTGGCCCTCGTGGCTTGACGGCGGGCGCGTCCCGACGGGCCGCGCGTAGGGGTCAAACGCAGAAGTCTCAGGGCCTCGTGGTGAGGGGGTGGCCTGCGGGTTTCGGCCCGCTTGACCCCCCCGCTCCGCTTGGCGCGCGCGGCACATGACGGGTTCCGCCACCGACGCTCGGGCTGCAGCCCGACGGTGGTGCGGGCCCGGCGGTGACGCGCGGTTTGGGGAAACAAAGCAGAAGTCTCAGGGCCTCGGGGCCGGGTTTCGGCCCGCCCCCTTGGCGCGCGTGGCACGGCGGGCTCCGCGACCCGACGGCTGGCCCTCGTGGCTTGACGGCGGGCGCGTCCCGACGGGCCGCGCGTAGGGGTCAAACGCAGAAGTCTCAGGGCCTCGTGGTGAGGGGGTGGCCTGCGGGTTTCGGCCCGCTTGACCCCCCCGCTCCGCTTGGCGCGCGCGGCACATGACGGGTTCCGCCACCGACGCTCGGGCTGCAGCCCGACGGTGGTGCGGGCCCGGCGGTGACGCGCGGTTTGGGGAAACAAAGCAGAAGTCTCAGGGCCTCGGGGCCGGGTTTCGGCCCGCCCCCTTGGCGCGCGTGGCACGGCGGGCTCCGCGACTGATGGCCGGGCTGCAGCCCTTCGGCCGGCAGGCGCGTCCCGGCGGGCCGCTCGCCCCCTTTCGGAACCTTGGACCGGCATCCGCTTGGTGCGTGTAAAAGATCTGCGGTCTGCGGGCCGGTTCTAATAATAAATCAAGATCATCCCAAGGGCCGTAAAAAACCTTCTCGCGGGCCGGATATGGCCCGCGGGCCTTGACTCTGACATATGTGGCGTAGTGGGTAGAGCAACCGTGCCAGAAACCTGAAGGTTGCAGGTTCGCTCCAAAAAAATCGCTGCCGTTGTGTCCTTGGGCGGGACACTTCACCCTTGCGCCCGGTGCCACTCACACCGGTGAATTGAATGATGAATGATAGGTGGTGGTCGGAGGGGCCGTTGGCGCAAATTGCAGCCACGCTTCCGTCAGTCTATACCCCAGGGCAGCTGTGGCTATGAAAGTAGCTTACCACCACCAGGTGTGAATGAATGATGGGTTCTACATGTAAAGCGACTTTGGGTACTTAGAAAAGCGCTATATAAATCCCAGGTATTATTATTATTATTATTATTAAAATTAGGGTGTAAAATGTTGGTGTCCCAAAAAGGAGGATTTTTCAAATTGACTGTGTGTCAGTTTTAAAAGTGCTCCCCCTCTGGTCAACATATGTAAAAGCAAATGTGTGTAAGAAATTGAAATGCGCCCCCTTTGGCCAAACTTAATAAAAATAATAAAATAAATATGTATATAGAGACATACTGTAATAACTTGAAATAAATAATGAAAATTAAAAACCCATTACAAACAAAAAATGCAAAACATTTTTTTTTTTCTAAAAGCTTACCTTTTTTATATTTGCATTGTATGTATATATTATTAATGCTGTGAATAGAAATCTTTATATATCTAGAAAGGGTGGTCTGAAAGAGGCATTTGGAGGTCTCAAGAAGGTAACAATTACAATAATGTGTGTGTGTGTGTGTGTGTGTGTGTGTGTGTCTGTGTGTGTGTGTGCGTGTTCAGTGTTGACATTTAAGCTTGGGATCCTGCAGCCGTGTGTGGAACTGTCAGTTTGCATGTCCTTCTCACACCTGCTACATAAAATGCTAAATAGTGCTGGCAAAACGATGATGAGTGTTGATAAATCACATTGTGCATGCTAAATAACAATATTTGTGGGCGTTTTGATGATCAGCACATATTGTGCATATTCATGAAGACAGGGACACAAAAAGGATTTCACGCCTTATTCTGCTTACTTAGCAAACACAATCCACTTTGCACACGTTTAATAGATCAGCTTTGCTTGTGCTATCAAGTTTGCACGCGTTTTAATACACACAGACCTTTAGTAAATCAGGCCCTAAGTATGTAGAATCGTACAGGGATGGCAGCAGCACCAAAGTGTATGTTTGCATAAGGTGTGGGGTAATTTTGATGTAGTATTTTTTATCGTGCCACCTGACATACAAGCAGGTGCATGATTGTTCTGTCATTCTGTTTGTTTGCCTGCTGAGCTCCCATGAGAATTGTCTATTGATCGAGGCAAGAATCTTCCTAATTAGGCTTCAAAAGAAGAAGGGTATTATTGAGAGAAAATTTTAAAGGCGATGACGAGGAGGCAAGAAAAGAAGCATTTAAGTCCCATCTTAAAACTCATTTGTATACTCTAGCCCAGGGGTCCCCAAACTTTTTTGACTCGGGGGCCGCACTGGGTTAAAACAATTTGGCCGGGGGCCGGGCTATATATATATATATATATATATATATATATATATATATATATATATATATATATATATATATATATATATATATATATATATATATATATATATAGCGGCTAGGAGACACCGTGAGTAGCAAGCGGTACAAAGTGGATAAGAAAAGACAGAAAAAAAAAAGAAAAAAAAAAAAAATATATATATATATATATATATATATTTTTTTTTTAATGTTAAAAAAATATATATATTTTTTTATACTTGGGACTTCTCGCGGGCCTGATTTTGGACGCTGGCGGGCCGGAGTTTGGGGACCCCTGCTCTAGCCTTTAAATAGACCCCCCTTTTAGACCAGTTG
This sequence comes from Entelurus aequoreus, assembly GCF_033978785.1. Classification (NCBI taxonomy): domain Eukaryota; kingdom Metazoa; phylum Chordata; class Actinopteri; order Syngnathiformes; family Syngnathidae; genus Entelurus; species Entelurus aequoreus. The sequence continues at coordinate 16,535,731 of NC_084735.1, read as the reverse complement.
ATCTGCCGTCTCTTTTCTTTTGTGCTCTGCCCCCCTCTCCCTCGTGGAGGAGGGGGGGGGGGGGGGGGGCAGAGGTTCGGTGGCCACGGATGAAGCGCTGGCTGTCCAGAGTCGGGACTCGGGGTGGACCGCTCGCCTGTGCATCGGTTGGGGACATCTCTGCGCTGCTGACCTTTCTCCGCTCATGGAATGGACTCTCACTATTATGTTAGATCCATTATGGACTGGACTCTCACACTATTATGTTAGATCCACTATGGACTGGACTCTCACTATTATGTTAGATCCACTATGGACTGGACTCTCACTATTATGTTAGATCCACTATGGACTGGACTCTCACAATATTATGCTAGATCCACTCGACGTCCATTGCACCGGTCGCCGTAGGGGGGGGGGTCCCCACATCTGCGGTCCTCTCCAAGGTTTCTCATTGTCCCATTGGGTTGAGTTTTTCCTTGCCCTGATGTGGGATCTGAACCGAGGATGTCGTTGTGGCTTGTGCAGCTCTTTGAGACACTTGTGATTTAGGGCTATGTAAATAAACATTGATTGATGAAGAAAAGCAAAGAATAGGAGGCTAAAGTAAAAATGCACAAATGACAATCATGTACATACTGATATCCTCCAAAATGTTATGATCGTGATCAGATGGTCAATGTTTTATGGCCGGTTAGTTGCTAAGTCCCTGCAGTTGTTCAGCCTGTTCTTCAACCAAGTAATGCTCACATTTTACAGACAAGTGCTTCTAAAGACGTGTCCCAAATATTGTGGTGAACACCCTCAATGTGGCTGCTTAGTGAGAAGGGATTTGGCTGCGTAAGAAAGATTTAATGGGGACTAATGAGGTTAATCTTTGGGGTTTAGCTTGGTCAGTTCTGGTTTTGTCCGTCTTTTGTCCTTGGTCTGGCGACTGGGAGGGAGCAGAGAAGCAGGTGGGTGCAATTGGCAATCAAAATAACATTACAACCATTCTTGGACTGGGCTACTGTATATTGTGTACACACTTGGCCAATCCTGCCTTGACCTGACTTTGTAAATCTTGACTGTTCCTATTTGTTTCTAATATGAAACATGGTAGTTACTCGTAGCGGTGTCTTGATACAACGTTTTCTGATACCATACCTATAGTGGAGCCTTGAATAAAGTTAAAGTTAAAGTGCCAATGATTGTCACACACACACACTAGGTGCGGTGAAATTGTCGCGCCCAGGAATCATTTTGGTGATTTAACCCCCAATTCCAACCCTTGCTGCTGAGTGCCAAGCAGGGAGGTAATGGGTCCCATTCTTATAGTCTTTGGTATGACTCGGCCGGGGTTTGAACTCACGACCTACCGATCTCAGGGCGGACACTCTAACCACAAGGCCTGAGCAGGTTGATACTGATATTAATTTGATACAATATCAGCACCTACTTGTATTATTTTGTAGTGTGGAATGTTAGAATAGGTTTATTCAAGTATAATTTGTCAGACAAAAATGGTAGGTATGAAAAACAATAACCTTTTGAAGTGGAGTGTTTCTTTTGCGACCTTTAGTGGTTAAAACAATTAATTAAATTAAGCGCAGGACTTGGAAACTTAAATGATGCAGACACACTTGTTACTGGATACTTTCTAATACGCCTCTGCCTTGGAGACTTTGTATGTGTAAATAAAATGCAACTATACATATTTCATACTTGTTCATTTTGACTAATGTGCTGTTTTAGATTGCAATACTGTTTTTGTGAGCTTTTTTTTTTGCTAGCTCCTAGTAGCCTATAGCCTCCAACGTTCACCTTTTGTAAAAGACTGGATTGAAATAGAAGAAAAGAACAACCTTGTGTGCTTTTTGGAGGACATTTAATGTTAACTGGCTGTCCAGCTTTGCACAAGTAAACACGCTGTACGCTGTTGATATCGGAGATTTTAGATGCAAGCAGATAGTGTTTTTTTGCTGATATCGGTATCACTATCGGCACGGGACATTCCTCATTATTATTAAGGACTGGCAAGGAGTCATCACATTACAGTCGTTCTGTGACTGATGCTGCATTGTGAATGCATGACCAACTGTCTCACTTCTGCTATCATAATACTATTTTAAATTTACAAACACAATAACTGTTATTTACCAGAGAAAGCATCATGTACTGTACGTGTGGTACTAGACTGACCATACGTCCTCTTTCCCCCGGACATGTCCTCTTTTGCGGGGCTGTCCGGGCGGGGTTTCTTAAATGCCTCAAATGTCCGGCATTTTGAGTTAGGGTTGCGCATATTTTCAAAGTACGTCCAGGGTTAAGAAGGGGTTAAAAACAAAACAAATTGTGAAGGTGTGCGCACGCAGCAGCATTCGTGAGGGAGGGGCAGAGAAAGAGAGTGAGAGAGAGGATTGATTGACATGCTTTTCAACCCTCCCGATTTTCTCGGGAGACTCCCGAATTTCAGTGCCCCTCCCGAAAATCTCCCGGGGCAACCATTCTCCCGATCTCCACCCAGACAACAATATTGGGGGCGTGCCTTAAAAACACTGCCTATGCGTGCCGGCCCAGTCAGATAATATTTACGGCCTTTCACACACACGAATGAATGCAAGGCATACTTGGTCAACAGCCATACAGGTCACACTGAGGGTGGACGTATAAACAACTTTAACACTGTTACAAATATGCGCCACACTGTGAACCCACACCAAACAAGAATGACAAACACATTTCGGGAGAGCATCCGCACCGTAACACAACATAAACACAACAGAACAAATACCCAGAAACCCTTGCAGCACTAACTCTTCCGGGACGCTACAATATACACCCCCGCTACCCCCTTCCCCCCCTTACACTTTTATACTGAAATAAATACACCTACAACTTATTAAATAAAAACATAGAAAAAACTACCAGCAGCGGTAAAGTTTAGATCCATGAAGGAAAGAATAAAGTGAATGATTGTTTATAACTGAAGACATTTACATACCTGTATGTATACAAATTGGTCTTCTTTTTTTATTATTTCTTTTAATGAATTAAGTAACGTTTATGACAACCTTTTTCCAAAACACAATATAGAATGTGAGATATAACAGGACAATGCATATGTTTATCATTTGTTTTCAAAACGCTTACAAAAAAGTGGTACCCCAAAAATTTACTGTGGGACCCCATTTTTATGACTTGATGGGGTCCAAGGGACCCCATTTTGAAAATTCCTAGCGCCAACACTGCTGTCAACAGAGGAGAAAAAAAGCTTTATTTAAATAAATATATTATTTATAAAGCAAGTTCAAGTATCATTGGCAAATTTTCACCTAGTCCCGGCCTTGGCGTGCTGCCCGCCTTGGCACGCATTTATGTGTCCTCTTTTTGGGATTTCATAGTTATACTGTATGTGTGAGATCTTTTTATAGTAATACTGTATGCGTGAGATCTTTTTATAGTCTTGCATTGTGGTTCCACATGCATTCACAAGTCACATTAGTGTAGGTGCAACCTTTAATACGGAAAAAAATACCTAAAGCATTAGAAGGATCAGTTGGAATTTAATGTCAAATGAATATTTTTATTCTTATATTATATTTTTTTGTATAGCTGTACTGCTGTATTTTGTAGTGATGTTTACTTCCTGTTGTTAGGGCACATTCAGCGTAGCAACATTGTTTTTTGAGTTTTTCTTGCGTGCACAGTTTTCGAAGGGGACCATGCAAGTCACGGGTGTACAAATGTAATCAAATGTTGATCAATATATGCTAATATTTCCGAACAAAACATAAACACGAGTCAAGTGTAAATGGTGGTCGTCTCACAAAGACGTACTGTTGATGTTTTACATAGGAGCCAACCGGTCGTCTGGATATGTTGCTGCACAAGTACAGTATGTGTCGGCCCGTTCTTTCCTTCAGCCTTCATGCAACACTGATTGCTTCTATTGATTTGGTCTGTCCTTTAACCCGAGGTAAGACAACTCCCATAAAACACACCGTGCACCACCCCCCACCATACATGCACACACAGAGCCTTGTATGACAAATAAAGCTAAAGCTCTCCTCTCTTGTGCCTCCTATAGCACGCCTCTGTCGGTTCCTTCACCTTACTTAGTCCCTCCAGGTACCAACGAGAGCTGAGGTCACGCAACAAAAAAGCTGCGGCTTTCTTGGTTTAATTTGTAGGAGGACACAGTGGAAATCTGTTCAGTTTCAATTGCCTCCGCTGTCAGGCTGTTTTGCGACGATGAAAAGCGAGCAGATGACCTTGTAGCGCCAGTGACCAAGTGAGAAGGAATTCATATTTCATTCTTACAAGCGTCCTCGTCTTTGCTTGTCTGTGGCGCCTCACAAAGAAACATTGACCAAAAAAGAAAAGAACTAATGACGAGGCACAATGGCAAATTGACCAATGAGTTTGTGCTACTGATAAAAAGACATAAATCCAATCAAATCCAATCCACTTTATTTATATAGCACATTTAAACAACAAAAATGTTTCCAAAGTGCTGCACAACAATATTAAAAACAATATTCAAATATTATCCTTAGCTCCACTAAAGACTGAATAAAAACAAAAAAATAAATAAATATAAAAACAATATATAAACAAAATAAAAATAAATATGATTAAAAACGATTTTAAAGGGTAAAACCAATTAAAACAGTACATAGAAATCAACATTTTTAAAAAACACAGAGTTGTGTGGTCCTCTGACATATTGTGTGTAAATGACAGCAAGTGTGAGATCAACATTAGGTTTGTTATTTTATATAGGAATATTAGGACAATGCATAACATCACTCATTTTTACATTATTCCAATGCAGGTATTGGTATGTTCTGTGTTTTCGTTCTGCCTTTTATCTTGTAATGGTTCCTTTCCTTGTGAGTGTCTGTCCACATTTACCTTTATTTCAGGTGTGGTGCTTTTAAGCAATGTGGTTGCAGCACTGCAGTCATCTTACTACTACAATTTATAGCGGTATTATTTGTTGATAATTCGCAGAGGATGAGAGATTATCTTTAAGGGTGTACTGATCCGATATTGATATCGGTCCGGTATCAGTAAAAAAAAGAAGTATCTGATCCAAAATCTCTGATACATGTAGATCTGCTAACATCTAAATGTCCTTCAATAAACCCACAAGGTTGGTCTTTTTTTGTATTTTAGACCCGTCATTTACAAAAGGTCATCATGGTGGGCTATAGGCTACTAGGAGCTAGCAGCTACACAACAGGTAAGCAGACAATAGCATGCAAGCTTGACAGACATACACAATAAGTGTCCTCATTTGGGCAATACTGCAGTCTAAAACAGCACATTAGTCAATATAAACAAGTATCAAATAAATAAAGTTGCATATTACTTACACCAGAGGTGTCAAACTCATTTTAGATCGGGGGCCACATGGAGAAAAATCTACTCCCAAGTGGGCCGGACTGGTAAAATCATGGCACAATAACTTAAAAAATAAAGACAAATTCAGATTGTTTTCTTTGTTTAAAAATAGAACAAGCACATTCTGAAAATGTACAAATCATAATGTTGTTTTGTTTTTTTACACTTGCATGTTGCGGTTAATATCTTTATTTGTCGTTATTTATATTTTCTGAATAAATAATGTGATAATGTTAATCAGTCAACTAATTGGTGTTAGTTTTCAATCTATCAAGAGAAAAAATGATATTAAAATCCAATTACAGGATGTTATTTATGTAGTTTGATCATGTTCCTTGACTGGTGCACTAACATCATGTGGTGTATTTTGTACATATGTAGCATCATCTACAAAGATACAAAGAATTGTTATTGCGACATCCAGTGGACACATTTAGAACAGCAGTTTCTTTCATTCAACAATTTCAGGTACATTTTTATAATTAGCAAACTCAACTCGCGGGCCGGATAAAACCTGTTCGCGGGCCGTACGTTTGACACCCCTGACTTACACATAGAAAGTCTCCAAAGCAGAACTTTTTTAAAAGTATCCAGTAACAACATACTGCGTCATGATCTTAATTAACTTAATGAATTGTTGTGACCACTAGTTGTCGCCAAAAACAAATTACCACTCCACTTCAATTTAAAGTCAGCATAATCTGTCATAAGGTTAATGTTTTCATACCTATCATCGTTCTCTGAGTAATTTCACTTGATAAAGGCTTTTTTAACATCCCACACTACAAAATAATGAATGTACTATGATTCAGACTGATATTGAATCGATAATCGTCATCAGCCAATACTCAAGGCTCCAATATCAGTATCGATACCCCAATTATCATCACACTTCAACATCTCTGTCATGTAAATGCTGCCTTTTTGCTAGGTCAGTATCACAAATTAAATATAATCGCCTCACCCTGGATAAAGGTTAAATAAATACTGTACTGTACATGTAAACAAGGAAGTACGACTATACTACCCACAAGGCTTTGCGCTGTAGACAGAAACTTGACCTAGGCCTGGGCTAAATGGGAGGACGGCAAATGAGAAAACATTTGATGTATTGTTACACTTTGTTGTTCCTTTACACAAAAAACAAACTTCAATTTGGATGACACAGCTGCCGTGCGCGTTCAAGCGCTGCTGAGAGACTAATTTGATTGGCCAAAATGTGCTGGGATGTTGCAGGCATTTGACAAAGTTACGAGGCCGCACATAAATGGTTGTATTTGAATATAAATGGTTGAATTTGCGTGAACTGCCGCGATCGCGACATTGCAAATTCCTGCAGGGACTGATCAAGTGTCATGTAGCGGTTACCATAGCAACACAAATGCAACTTTACTGCGGTCCGGCGGTTTTAAAAGTTGAAACTTTTGCACACTGCTGCATATACTGTTAAAAAAATCTCATTTGCAAATACACATACAGTATTTTGTTAGTGTGTTTGAATTTGATTTAATCTAAATAAATATGTTGCATCATACAGACTGGTCATATCTGTTGTTAAAAATGAGTAAAAAAATGGTAAGTAAAAAAAAAGAGTAAAAAAAGACTTTAAAATATTGAAGATTTAATGAATACACAAACGATTTACTACGGTGAAGAGGGGTTAGTGCTCGTTCCTCACAATAAAAAGGTTCTGGGTTCGATCCCCGGGTTCTGGGTATTTCTGTGTGGAGTTTGTATGTTCTCCCCGTGACTGCGTGGGTTCCCTCTGGGTACTCCGGCTTCCTCCCACCTCCAAAAACATGCACCTGGGGATAGGTTGATTGGCAACACTAAATTGGCCCTAGTGTGTGAATGTGAGTGTGAATGTTATCTATCTGTGTTGGCCCTGCGATGAGGTGGCAACTTGTCCAGGGTGTACCCTGCCTTCCGCCCGAATGCAGCTGGGATAGGCTCCAGCACCAGAAAATAGATGGATGGAAACACATTTAATCTCATTTAATCCGCTGCTTTAAGCACAACCACCATATGTGGAACATAACTCTGTTATGCAAAGAGCGGCCGTTTGTGTCATTCTGTCATCAAGAAAACAAGCTGTGATAAGATTGAACTGAATTATGGCTTTACAAAATTACTTTCTACCAGAGATGTCCTCAGGGTGCTGCTGTGTGAGTTAGAGACCGTGTGCGTGTGTGTGTGTGTGTGTGTGTATGTGTGCGTGTGTGCGTGTGTGTGTGTGTGTGTGTGTGTTTGCTCGCTCGCACGTGTGTGTGTGTGTGCTTGTGTGTGCGGGTGCAGGACTAAAGAATGTGCCCAGCACATGCTCTAGACATGTTGAAAAAAAAAAAAAACCTTTTGGAAAAAATGTGTTTAGCAGAAAAACATCATGAAATTTTGATTTCCTGAGAAGGGTGACTTGACTTGGTTTCACTGCATTCCATCCGAGGTGTAGAACTGGGGTGAGGCCTGTCGTGTTGAAAGTGTTATTAAGCAACGTTATCAGGCAAATATTTAAACGGACATTTTAAATATGTTTTATTTTGATGTCCACTGCAAGTGCATGGACAGGTGAGGCAAAACCTGTCAATTGAACCTAAAAAAGACACCAAACCTAATTGTTACTGACATAACAATTAGGTTTGGTATCTTTTTTAGGTTCAATTGACATAACAATTACTAAGATCGGCCTAAGTCGTTATCGAGAGCTAAAATTGTAATTTAAAAAGTGACTAATTTAAGGTGGCAGCACGGTGGCAGAGGGGTTAGTGCGTCTGCCTCACAATACGAAGGTCCTGAGTAGTCGTGAGTTCAATCCCGGCCTCTGGATCTTTCTGTGTGGAGTTTGCATGTTCTCCCCGTGACTGCGTGGGTTCCCTCCGGGTACTCCGGCTTCCTCCCACCTCCAAAGACATGCACCTGGAGATAGGTTGATTGGCAACACTAAATTGGCCCTAGTGTGTGAATGTTGTCTGTCTATCTGTGTTGGCCCTGCGATGAGGTGGCGACTTGTCCAGGGTGTACCCCGCCTTCCGCCCGATTGTAGCTGAGATAGGCTCCAGCGCCCCCCGCGACCCCGAAGGGAATAAGCGGTAGAAAATGGATGGATGGATGGATAATTTAATGTCTTTGTGGCCATAAACAATATTTTGTTGTGGTCCCATTTCATCAATATTATTTATTATCATTAGACTCTTGAAGGGCACTCCACCTAAAACCTGACTTCACCACCTCACACACACACACTCAGTATGTTTGCATGCACCAAAAAAAATATTGACTAAATTTGGTGGAAACTGCTCTATTAAAACAAAAGTAAAACCCTAATTTAAGTTGTTGACTTTTAAAGGATGGGATGAACAAATCTAGATTATGTGATTGTAAACCAGATCCCTCATGCATGTATACACTCCGATTGATAATCGGATTCAGCATTTTACGCACGTCCCAGCCTTCCCAGTGTGATAAGTACAGTACACGGTGCACTCCATGATCAGAAAGCCCACAATATGTCATAGTTTTATCAATAATGTGTTTCATCAAGTGTTCAATGTTTCAAATCAATGGGCAAAAGGGCCCTTAAAATGTTTTTAACCCCCCTGAATTGTTTGATTTAGTTTTATTTAAGAAAATATTGCCTTTTTTTTTTTCATTTTGTTTTTTTACAAAAAAGTGCTGACAAATGTAGTATAAAGTTGCCAGAATGTGAGTCTTTATAATCTTGTAACCTGTAATGATTCACTTAAATATGATTATAAATGTCAAGTTTCTCTTTACTTCATAGTGTAGAGTAGAGATTAGCTGATTCTAGGATTATCATAAGTAGATAATAATATTCATAAAAAGCCATCATTATTATTATTGAACGCACCACAGTTATGTTTTTTGAGATGCAAAAGTGAAACCTAAACAAAACTTTGTCTGATGCTGCCACAAATAGATGTTTTTATTTGTTTACATTTCTTCTATCATCTCATCCTGTTTGGCAGCAAGGTGGAACAGGAATTAGTTCACATTGACGTCCCACTGGGGTGAGTTTTCCTTGCCCGTATGTGGGCTCTGTACCGAGGATGTTGTTGTGGCTTGTACAGCCCTTTGAGACACTTGTGATTTAGGGCTATATAAATAAACATTGATTGATTGATTGATTGAGTTCATGTGCCTCACAATACGAAGGTCCTGAGTTCAATCCCAGGCTCTTTCTGTGTGGAGTTTGCATGTTCTTCCCGTAACTGCGTGGGTTCCCTCCGGGTACTCCTGCTTCCTCCCACCTCCAAAGACATGCACCTGGGGATCGGTTGATTGGCGACACTAAATTGGCCCTAGTGTTGTCTGTCTATATGTGTTGGCCCTGTGATGAGGTGGCGACTTGTCCAGGGTGTACCCCGCCTTCTGCACGAATGCAGCTGAGATAGGCTCCAGCACCCCCCGTGACCACGAAAGGGATAAGCGGTAGGAAATGGATGGATGGATCTCATCCTGGTTCCCAAATGTTGGCGCTGTGTGTGAATGCAAAAATAAATGTGTGCTTCGACGACACGAATGTGTTGAGATAATAATGAAGTGTTCAATGCTGATTTTGCCAATACCAGAAGGAATGAACCATTTTTTACTTTTGACAAAAGGGTGTCGCCAGCTGGTAGTGTTACATATATTCCTAATTTAATTACAACAAGTAAGTATTGAACTTTGACAGCAAAATATATTTTATCCCCCAAAAATTTGACATTGTCTTCTGTAATGACAGAATAAAAACCTCTTAAAATCTTTACAAAAGTTGAGGCTTTGATCATGTGGCCCCTAGTGGTTGTGGCCCTAAGATGGAGTGTTTATACTACCAGACGCACCTGATTGTGCCTCAAAGCACAGCAATGTAAGGTTCTTTACGACCAAGCATGTAGCTTTTTGTGAGCTTTCTCTTGGTCGCGACATCTTCTGAATATTGCATGCTACACCTGCTTGCTATTTTCTGTAATAATAGGGCAGCAGAAAACCGAAGCACGTGGGCCACTTTTTTTTCAACCGAGAGCAAAAAAGCAGGCAAAAAGATTGGAAGGACTAAATAACAGCTGTGAGCTCGACCCCAAAGGGCACCGCCATTTGAAATTCCAAACCGTTCCCTCCACATTTACCCGCGTTTGACCAGCGAGGCACTGATGAAGACAACAACCCCTGCTAGTCCCATTAGCCCTCTCCAGCTGGATTGTGACATTTTGCAGGGCATTCAAAAGTACCCGTGTCTCCAGAGCCAGAAAATAAATGCACAATCAGTCCAATCCTAGGACCCACGGAAGCTTAATTGAAGCCTCCTACCAGCATAGACATCAATAAAATTGCCCCGTGTTCTTGTTTACTTTTTGCCTTTTCTCATGCTCCCCAACAAACATCAACTCCCCAGCATCGCTTTCGCCACCCTGAACAAAGACACACTCTCTAATTAGCATAATTGACCAATTCACCGGCCATTTGATGACGGCTCTGCACAGCTGTATATTGTAAGGAAGGCAAGGCTCTACATTCTCACCTGGACAGTGAGAGCAAGATCGAGAATACAAGCGACCAAAATGAACTAAGTACGCAGTGTGCCTTCTATCAATATGTGCATAGTACGCATTTTATTTTTTTTAATTGTTTTTATTTAATTTAAAAAAAAAAAAAATTTAAATTTTTTTTAATTTGTTTTTATTTTTTAATAATGTCCTGCCCAGCTTCTCGGGCAAATCATATAGCAGATGTAGATGCCCATATCAGCTGTTCAGATTTACTTTACAAAAGAGAAGTGTAGGATACTTCTCTTGTTGCCTTACTTGTATTTTGACTTTATTAAATGTATTTATATTATCATTTGGTGCAGCCGGGCCGGAGCAGGAGGGGATAGAAAGAGAGAAAAAGGAAGACAGAGGGGGGAATTGTGGGGACAAGAGGGGGATTAGACAGAGAGACAAAAACAACAACAGCAAACACAACAACAACAACAACAACAGAGCAACATCAGCAAATACGACATGTACAAATATGATGGTAAAAGTAATAGTAAATAAGCAGTTAGTGAAAATAAAAAAATAATACAGAAATGACAATGAGCATTATTACACTAAAAATGGAACAATATGAATACCAATAGAAATAGTGCTATTGATAATAAACAATACCAATACTTTACCTTTATTATCAACAATACAATTGTTCAAATGCAACAATACATATACGTAATGATAACTTGAGATACGAAAGAATGCAGAAAAATGGAGGGGAAGAAAGAGAAGCAACCTACATTAACCTTGTAGATTGTTATAGTAACAATAGGTTAAGCTTTGTCAGTGTGCCATGTGTTATACCCAGTTTACCCTAGGACAACAACGTTAGTATATGTTTGATGAAACGTGATTATGTGCATGAGTCTATGTGTGCATATGTACTTGTATATGTACAGTATGTGTATATGTGTGCTTGTACAGTGAATGTATATGTACAGTATGTGTATACAGTATGTGTGTTTGAACAGTGAATGTATATGTACAGTATGTGTATGTGTGTGTTTGTACAGTGAATGTATATGTACAGTATATGTATGTGTGTGTTTGTACAGTGAATGTATATGTGTAGTATGTGTATGTGTGTGTTTGTACAGTGAGTGTATATGTACAGTATATGTATATGTATGTTTTTACAGTGAATGTATATGTACAGTATGTGTATACAGTATCTTTGTATAATGAATGTGCGTGTGGATGTACGAACTTTGAGTGTGTAAATATGTACTGTATTTATTTGTATATGTATGTGGGAGCGTAGGTACCTATGTATGTCTGTATGTATGTGTGTGAGTATATGTGAATTTGCATGTACAATACATTTGACTCCCAGTGTGTGCGGGAGCCAGAGTACGGCCCCAGCCTCCCCGAGAGCCCATCCCACAAACAGTAGGTGTGGTGCCCAGGGAACCAGGGGCCACCACCCCCACGCAGCCAAGCCGGACAGCGACAGGAACCCCAGAGCCTGGCCCACCGCGCCGCCCACAAGGGCCGGCAGCAAGCCGCAGACAGACGCACCCGGCAGAGGACAAGGCACGAGAAAAGCAGGGGGCAGCCAGACCCCAAGCCAGCGAGAGACCACACCCCACACGGACAGAAAGGCGGGACGCCCCGCAACCGGACGGGAAGACCGCCCCCGCCCCACCGGCAACCGGGTCCCCACGAGCCCCCCCCCCACCCCCGGAGAGCGCGGCGAGGCCAGCCCACGGCCACCCCACCCAAGCCGGCCGCCACAGGACCACCCAGCACGGGGCCACGGGAACCACCCACCCCACCCGCAGGGACCCCAACGATGGAGATGGAACAACCAGCAACCGCCCCGCCGAGTCCCCCCCTGAGGTAGGGGAAATAAATAAATAAAATAAATTAATACATAATAATAATAATAAAATATATTAAAAAATAAGAATAAATAAATAATTAAATCGTGGTTAGAGTGTCCGCCCTGAGATCGGTAGGTTGGAGTTCAAATCCCAGCCGAGTCATACCAAAGACTATAAAAATGGGACCCATAACCTCCCTGCTTGGCACTCAGCAACAAAGGGTTGGAGTTGGGGGTTAAATCACCAAAATGATTCCCGGGCGCGGCGCCGCTGCTGCCCACTGCTCCCCAAGGGGATGGGACAAATGCAGAGGACAAATTTCTAGTGTGTGTGTGACAATCATTGGTACTTTAATCTTTAATCTTTAATCTTATTTATAAAAAAATAAATAAATAAATAAAACAATTAAAAGAAGATCACAGACATGCTGACACACAAGGTCGCTACCCCAACAACTGGCCGACTCGCAGCACCTCGGAATACCCCGCAGCACCAAGCTACCAAAGTAGACGCAGGGACCAGACCCAGCAGGCCCCAACCAAGACGGGCACCCGGAAGGGATGGACGGTGGGACCCAGGAGCTCCAGACACGCAGTCCGGATGCAGTAGCCTGAGGCGCCGACCCCCACCCGACAGGCAGGCCCAGAACGTACCCCCAGAAATATACATACATATATATATACATACACATAAACATACACATGTACACATACACATGCATACACATACACATATATATACATACATACATACATACACACACACACATACACATACATATACACAGTTTGTCAGCCCCGACAACCACCACGCGCGCGCGCGCTGCCACCAGTCACAACATCAGCCACCCCCCTGCACCAGACCCAGCAGCCACGGGCGCCCACACCACAAACAAACGGCAGCAGAAACAGCAGCCACAACACCCCCAGACAGCCAGCACCACCCAATCAAATCAAAGCGATCAAAAAAAAACGCGACCGGCAACCACACGCCAACAGGATCACAGAGACCAGCCAGCGCCAGCCCGCCAGCAAGCCCAAACGCCAACACGCAAACAAGAGACACCCCCCCCCCCCACCACCACCACCACCAAAAGACCCCACCACCCCAGCCCAAACCCGCACAAACACACCACCGCCCAAACAACCGAGACACAGTATCCAGACCAGACACGGGCGCCGCGCCGCCACCACATCAAGTCGCCAACAGAGGTCGGGCCACACGGGCACGGACCCCACCCAACAGGAAGCGAGACCCGCGCGACGCCACACACAAATAAATAATAAGATTAAACAAAAATATTAATAATTAAAAATTAAAAAAAAAAAATAATACAATGAAATACAAATTAAATTAAATTAAAAATAACAAATACAAATAGTACGCATTTTAAAGTGTAATTACACAAGTGTGTACATTAAAATACAGCTTAACCTCCCTAAATAATCACCGTATTAGCAACATTGGGAAAGAGGAGCTATTAAATGTAAATCATGGTGGCTGAGGACTAGTGATGGGTATGGTTTACTTTTTTAATGATACTATTACAAAATAGAGTATAATAATGATTTACGGCTCTTTGAAAGGAGCCTGATCTTGAGGAGCACTTCCTTTTCAAAGAGCCGTTGAAAAGACTGGCTCGTTATTACAGTATGTCTTTAGTAAAGTTAGTATGTGTTTATCTAGCCCAGGGTTCCCCAAACTACAGCCGGATGCGGCCCGCCAGCGTCGTTTATTTATTTATTTATTTTTTCATTATTTTTTTTAATCTGTCCTTTCTAATCCATTTTCTACCGCTTGTTACTCTCGGTGTCTCCTAGCCGCTCAGGCAAATCATGTTGTCTAAAAATGACATCAAGTGCAATATATATCAAGTGTATATATGTATATATACATACAGTAAATATACACATACATATACATATATACATACATATACATACATGGAGTTATGTTTATGTAACTTTCATATTTAGTATGTATATATATATATATATATATATATATTATCATGTTGTCTAAAAATGACAACAAGTGCAATATATATCAAGTGTATATATATGTATATATACATATATATGTATATATACATATACATATATACATACATATACATATATACATACATATACATACACAGAGTTATGTTTATGTAACTCTCATATATATATATATATATATATATATATATATATATATATATATATATGTATGTGTGGGAAAACAAATCACAAGACTATTTCATCTTCTGAGATGAAATAGTCTTGTGATTTTTTTCCCCACACATACATATTACGCTCTACCACGGTATCGATCACTATTTTTTTGGATAATCTAATTAAGACATATATATATTATATATAAATATATATATTATATATAAATATATATATATATATATATATATATATATATATATATATATATATATATATATATATATATATATATATATATATATATATATATATATATATATATATATATATATATATATATATATTTATACATACTGTACATACATACATACATACATCATACATACATACATATATATATATATATATATATATATATATATATATATATATATATATATATATATATATATATATATATATATATATATATATATATGTATGTGTGGGAAAAATCACAAAACTACTTCATCTTTTTTTCCCCACACATACATATATTGCGCTCTAATAAGGTATCGAGCACTATTTTTTGGATAATCTAATTAAGACATATATATATATATATATATATATATATATATATATATATATATATATATATATATATATATATATATATATATATATATATATATATATATATATATACATACATACACACACACACACACACACACACACACACACACACACACACACACACACACACACACACACACACACACACACAGCCCGGCCCCCGGCCAAATTGTTTTAACCCAATGCGGTCCCCGAGTCAAAAAGTTTGGGGACCCCTGATCTAGCCCTTTATCACAAGAGTCTCAAAGGGCAGAATAATTTAAATGTACACAAATACTACTTTATTGGTGGACATTGTTATGAAATATTGGTTTGTTTTAATTGTAAACATTCCTTAAGTTGGTGCCATATACCCATGCTTTGACAGTTACATCACCATTTTTTATAAAACATTTTGCACAAGAGCATTGTAGAAAAAATACATAAATAGTGAATTAGAATAAAATGTATCTAAAAAGTAAAAATGAAACGAGAATAAAAATTAAGACATGATAAAAATGTGAATAGAAAATTGCAGAGTACAAGTCTACTTGGTGTGTGAACGCTTGAACTACTTTACATATCTGAACAATGAGCCAGAAATCAGATACACATAAATAAGTAAAAATAATAAGACGTGAATACAAATGGTGCTATGTTTTCTTGGACTCTGATTCATTTGGTTTTCCTGTTGCCAGTCGAGCGACGCTGTATCTGCATTAAAAAAAAAAAACGCTCTCAATCGAATGGCTCGCAACTGTGAATCGATTCTCATCGTCATTCACTTAAAAGAGCCGTTCAGAAGACTCGACTCGTTCACAAACGTCACATCTCTAGTACAAAATTGGTATTTCAGAAACGGAACCAGTGCTTAAACAGGGCTTGAAACAGTACTCGAAAAATTTGAATTTTGTGACATTCATGTTGAACAGACTTGAAATTATAAAACTGACAGTCATGGATATTGTGAGTTTGAAATTCTGGAAAATGGTGGAAACAATATTATGCGTTTTTGTGTGTGAATTTGTGTTTATTTTAGTGTTTTTAAAGTATTTTCAGTTTTTAGGTTAAACAAATGTACTAAACAGTAAATAAAAAATCACTTACTGTAATTTCAGTTTAACATTATGTGGGTTGGAGCCGATTCAATTCAAATTCTTCAAATGACTTGAATTGAAATAACAACTTCGATATTTTGCCCAAGCCTTGTTTACATAGTATTCCTGATTGAACTGAACAAACACATCTGTGGCACTGCGGTTCATTGAAATATTTTTTTTTTCTGATTATTTCAATGCCTGACCTTCTTTGATTGTAATAAACTCCAAATGATTGGTTATTTTTTTAGAAAAATATTTTTCTGTTGTTGATTCATTTGCTTTTGTGGAATGCAAGCTTGTAATACAAAACTGGAACCTCTACCAGTATAAAGACAAAAACAATCAAATCTCAGCTGGCTATATTCTTAATGGCAGAGACAAAACAAAGGACAAGTCACCTGAGATCATTTCATACAACACAAAATCGTAGACAACATGCCGTTTCTCCATTGCCGTGCTGTCAAGATCCATCCAGTCTAGTCTCCTTCAGACCCATTAATTCTGACTGTTCGTGCATTTACGGCATCTTGTTATCTGCAGCCTTCTCATTTGTACGAGAACGTAGCACCCCCGCTATAATAAGAGGAAGAATGGGCACGGTACCAGAGGCTGCAAGAAACAAAACAACTAACAATCTGCAGTCAACCTCCCGACATGATTTGCCATTTCCACACTGCAATCATGGTAATTCAACTTGAAATTCCCCGCGATCCAAAGCAGAGGTGACATGCAGAAAAATCGGGCCCCAAACAAGAAAACACGGTTCATAATTCCACTCAACAATGCGACAATTATTCCCTGTCGCTTGTTTAACCGGCTTCATGGACACACATTTCCAGATAGATGAACAGTAATTCCTATCATGCATTGCCAGATCTACAGCCATCTACTACAAAACATGCAGTAAACATACACTTGGTAGTGCATAGTACACGTAAAACACATCAATATGAGCTAAAGGGACATAACGAGCCATTGCTTGTGTTCACATGTGACTGGGCCCAAAGACATCAAATAATGAATGCTAATGAAAGATTTATGACATTGCTTTCCTCCATTTGTGCATATTTTTAGTTTTGTGTTTACATATGTATTTCACTTTTATCCCACAGAAATGCAGCGGTATTGTCATCGTATGTCTTGACAATGCAGGCACGATTTAGTAAAAAGTAGGATTATGTAGGATTGGTGGATGGTGGTAATTGATAATCATAATAATACATAATTATTGTCATAGTGATCATTACATAATTATTAGTGCATCCACTGGGGGTTAAGCCTCTCCTTGTATTTAAAACCTGTGTCGAACTTCAATCAATGGGTCCTTGCACACACCACAGTTATGTGCTGTGAGATACAAAAGTGAAACTTAAACATAACTTTGTCCGAAGCTTTATTATATATTGTCTTTTAGTGAAATAGTGTATAGTCTCTATAGCAGGGGTGTCCAAAGTGCGGCCCGGGGGCCATTTGCGGCCCGCAGCTAATTGTTTAGCGGCCAGCCACACATTCAGGAAATGCCATTGCAAAAATCAAAAAAACATTAAAAAAGAGGAATAAGGTGAAATCTAACTACAAAACGTTGCAATGTTGACACAAAGCTGCCATGCAGGCTGTTTATTTTTTATTTTTTCTATCTTTATTTTCCTTTTTTTGCCATTGGTCAAAAAAAAAAAGACAAAAAAATCAATACTAATGAATTATTGACATCTTCAAGGCTCCAATTACTTCAAATATTTCACATTAAAATGTTTTATGTGGAAAAATATTGCATATATTGTGTGGTTGCCATATAAAAACATCCAAGTTTTCTTTGACAAAAGAGCATAAAACAAACAAAATAATAGTTCAAACGTAAAATCGACAGATATATCTGAAGTTGATCTTGTAGCTTAAGTGTTGAAAGTAAAACAAATAATAATAAAAATGTATCACTTTATGAGTGGGATACCTTTTGGATCCCAAATATATTTAGTGGGATTTTATTTCTTTTCACTGTGATTAATCAAAAATAATAATGAAAATAAAATAAATGGTGTCCTGCATTATTGATCTTTTCAGGGCTCCAATTACTTCACATCAAACATTGCTTTCTGAATGTTTTGGGCGGTGGGGGAAATACTGCATATTTCAGTTTTACTATAAAAAACTAAGTTGTCTTTGACAGAAAAGGCATATATAATAATAGGCAATAATAAATTGACTTTTTTAAAACATTTTAATGACTGAGACACTTTACGGGCCCCAGGAGCCCTAAATGTTAAAAAAAAATATATGTATATATTTTGTTATGGTTTGAAAATGAAAAATATCAAAATGGCCCCCGCATGCTTTAATTTTTCCGTGTGCGGCCCTCAGTGGAAAAAGTTTGGATTTTACATCTCCAGATTTGGAAGTAGAAAACTACAACTAAGATGCCTGTAAAAATCAAACAGCTGGTGTGTAATAAATACAATGCTTACATTATAAAAGCTTTGTAGGGCACAACATAAGACGAGACGGGCACATCCAGCTTCATGGCAAGGGCTACTTCCTGGCTAGGCAACACACTGCAGTCTATACACTACTGCCATCTAGTGTCTTGGAATTGCAACTGCATGCAGAGTCTTCTATATCAGGGGTTCCTAAAAAATGTTGACCTCGGGGCCCAACTTTTTCCCTACAGTGTGGGCCTGGGGCCCATTCAAATATTAACACTGAATTAGTAATCTTACTATTAATTTTAATCGTATTCAATAATTATATCTAACCTACCCACAGTTTAACAGGGTAAACCGTGTCAAATTATATGAAACAATGTTGTTAATCACAAATATTATTATCATGGTTTAGGACAGGCTGATTATAAAAATAAAAACTAATGAAATATACTGCAAAACAAGGGACTCATATAAAGTGTAGAAAAATGCATCAAACAGTGGTAAATTAAATTAATTCTAACTAGATAAATAATAATATTATATATTTTTCTAAAATAAAAATGAAAATACAGCTTCACCACTTTAGTCATAATTTTTGCGCTTAAGAAACTATTGTATGACTTTAGCACCAAACTTCTTCTGTTTGTTTAATATGGTCATCACTGCCCCAAGTGATGGAAAAAAAACATTTTTTTTCCATCACTGCCCCAAGTGATGGAAAAAAAACATTTTTTTTTTCGTGGCCCTCGAGGGAGCGCGTGCGGCCCAACGGCCCTACGGTTAAAAAAAAACACTGTTCTATATAATACTTGCAAATGAGATACAACAACTGAACAGTTACCACAATCAGCTCCTTTTTTAAATGTCACATTGAAAAAGTAAGATTTTATTATTAAACAATTAACAGTTATTAACACACACAAACTGACAGAAAATGGATTGGCCTACTGTTGAGAACCGGCTTCGATTCCCAGAGTAGACAATACTCCTGTCTCAAAAACTCAAACCTGTGTTGGGAAGACAACAAGCCAAATAGAATGAGCCAACGCCGTGCACACCAAGCCTCGATAAAGAGTCACAAAAGCAGTAGTGCCCAAAGTGCCAAAAGCTCATTTGTGGCTTTGTGGAACAGTGCAGAAACAATTATGCCTGGGGGTGGTAGATCTTCCCTTGGTTCATGGCTGAGACTTGGGCTCACTAATCTTGGTGACCACCTGATTTTCCAAGATCAACATTTATTGAAGTTTCTTTTAAGAGCGTACCTCATTTGACCTCCTCATTTCACCTGCATTAAAGCCTGTTGGGAATCCAGCGATATCTTATCTTACAAGATCTACACACCAGCACATCCCGGGTACGCACAACCAAGCCTGACCCATAAATCCTAATTCGCAAACTGCAGACTACAGAAAAAGTGGCATTGGTGAAGGCAAAGTGACTATTTTTATCAGAACAATCTATAAGATTAATATAGTCCACTCCTGTTTCTTCCCCACTTTATATCTGCTTTCTTTATGTCATTCAGTACTTTTATGTATTGTTGCATCTGAAGCGATTGTAATGTCGATGATAGAATAAATATTATTATTCATTATCAATAGTGTTATTTCTATAGGTATTTTTATTGCTTCAAATGTAGTGCAATCATTTTCATTGTCATTTCTTTGTTATTACTGTCTACTTCCTTAATTGTTTTTTGTTATAATTTTTGGCATCATATTTGTATACCATATATCGCATTGGCTGATGTGATTCTGTTGTTTTTGTTTTTTGTTGTTGTTGTCTCTCTGTCTTATCTTCCTCCCTCTGTCTCTTTATTTTTTTCTTCTTTTACTCCCCCCTGCTTTGGTCCGGCTGCGTCAAACCCTAAATAAATCCCTTAAATAAAGTCAGACACAAATAAGGGAACAAGAGAAGTATCCCACACTTCTCTTTTGTAAAGTAAATCTGTACAGCAGATATGATCATCTACATCAGTGGTTCTCAAATGGGGGTACGCGTACCCCTGGGGGTACTCGAAGGTATGCCAAGGGGTACGTGAGATTTTTTTTAAATATTCTAAAAATAGCAACAATTCAAAAATCCTTTATAAATATATTTATTGAATAATGCTTAAACAAAATATGAATGTAAGTTCATAAACTGAACATCAAATCAAGTAGGCTATTCCATTCATTACAATGCAACAATGCAACAATGCAACAATGCAATATTCAGTGTTGACAGCTAGATTTTTTGTGGACATGTTCCATAAATATTGATGTTAAAGATTTCTTTTTTTGTGAAGAAATCTTTAGAATTAAGTTCATGAATCCAGATGGATCTCTATTACAATCCCCAAAGAGGGCACTCTAAGTTGATGATTACTTCTATGTGTAGAAATCTTTATTAGGGCCCGCATGGCCCTGTATAAAGGACTCCCACAGGGAGTCCTTTGTACAGGGACAGAGGACTCTATTGAAATTGTAAGGTTTTATTATTATTATTCTTTCTTTCTTTCTTATTATTCTTCCGCAGCTTTGCGCACTACTTTTCCCCCCTTAACATGCTTCAAAACTCACCAAATTTTACACACACATCAAAAAACGCGAACAAAACTCTTTAGTGGAAAAACCAAACCCCAAAAATCAAAACTGCGCTCTAGCGCCCCCTAGGAAAAAAAACACAGACAACACTTCCTCTAACTCCCAGTACGAATATCGTAAAGACATGCAACAAAAACTTCTATGTAGGTCTGACTTAGAGCTAGATTTCATACACTGACATCCTTCAGCAAAAATCAACAGGAAGTTGGCAATCACCCCTTCAAAACAAAAGTTTCATAAAAACACTAATTTTTGCCTCTTTGAGCTGTAATTTGACCCCCTTAAAATACTTCAAAACTCACCAAACTTTTTACACACATCAGGACTGGCGGAAATTGCGATCTAATAAAAAAAACGAACCCCAAAACTCAAAATTGCGCTCTAGCGCCCCCTAGGAATAAAACACAGACAAAACTGCTCCTCGGAGGAAAACACAGACAAAACTGCTTGTAACTTCCGGTAGGAACGTCTTAGAGACATGAAACAAAAACCTCTATGTAGGTCTCACTTAGACCTACATTTCATAGAGTGACATCCTTCAGCAACTAGCACCTGCCAAATATGCGGGCCCGACCAACGCTGCTTGCAGCTTTAATTATAATTGAATCACTTGTTTATTTTTCAACAAGTTTTTAGTTATTTTTATATCTTTTTTTCCAAATAGTTCAAGAAAGACCACTACAAATGAGCAATATTTTGCACTGTTATACAATTTACTAAATCAGAAACTGATGACATTGTGCTGTATTTGACTTCTTTATCTCTTTTTTTCAACCAAAAATGCTTTGCTCTGATTAGGGGGTACTTGAATTAAAAACATTTTCACAGGGGGTACATCACTGAAAAAAGGTTGAGAACCACTGATCTACATCAACAATATGATTTGCCTGAGTGGTTGGACAGGACATGTTAAAAAAAAAAAAAAAAAAAGGAGGAACGCAAAGTGACCTTTGCCTTAGCATAAGAGCAATGAAGACGAACAAATGGAGATGCACAGAAGAAAGCTATGAAAGGTGACATCTCTTTTCACACCTCCATCGGTGCAGAGACTACCTTATCAGATGAAGAGGGGTCAGGATGAGGTGCTGTATGGATTTGAAGTCCAGACAGATATTATTATTATATTTTGTTAGTGTTTGAAGAAAATCAAATGATGGGGATTTATCATTTTTTGATCTTTAGAAATACTGGTCTTCAACAATGGAGCGCTAAAAGCTACACATTCTTGGATTTATTCTGAGCACGCAGTTCTTCCTGACCACCCGAGCTGTGCCTGCATGGCCAACCTTGAAAATACACACACACACACACACACACACACACACACACACACACACACACACACACACACACACACACACACACACACACACACACACACACACACACACACACACACACACACACACACACACACACACACACACACACACACACACACACACACACACACACACACAGATTGTTGGCACTAGGTGAAGTGAGGGGTAAGATGGACTGTTAGTGGTTTTCTCTAAATATGGTGCTGTGGCTCCCAGAATAACAGATAACATCATCATTTTCCATAATATTATTTCCATCAAAATGGCATCAAACTGTCCACTGGTCACACTCAAATACATACACACATAGACACAGACCAATCCATGAAATTGAGGTATGCAGTTAGTGGTTGGTTCAAAGGGAGTTTTCAAATGAAGAGCTGGAATATGATCCAAAGTCTTATACTATATAATATTGGTACTATATATTGGTACAAAGCTTTTGAATGCCGTGCAAGATTTAGTGAGACGATTAAGAGGTGCTAAGCCTCCCCTGGCTTCACACTCACACTACACACATTAGGGCCTCGGCCTGTTTTCACTTCATTAGACAGTGCTGTTTTACTGCAACTTTCCTGACTTGGTGGGTTTTTTAGAGTTGTTCTGTTCATTTTCATAGTGCAAAGTGGTGTGAGTCCATACAAACTAGTGGGATTAACTGTCCATCTTGCACGTACATCTGTTTGAACAATTGTGCTAAGTTCTCCCTGGCCCACCTTGTCCAAGTGTGACTAGGCCAGTGCTTGAGTACGGACCAGAAGAACAAGACTCCTCACCTACAAAGATCCCAAGTAACAAGTGCTAAATAGGGTGTGCGAACCAGGTGGGCGTGTTGCGGGAGATGCACTAAGATTGTGGGCCTGATCTACGAAAGGTTTGTGTCCACTAAAATATGTGGAAACTTGACAGCACACGCAAAGCTGATGTACTAAATTTGTGCGTACACTTGAGTTTTCAAAGTGAGTAAAATAAGGAGCGCAATCTATTTAGCATGTCAGTCTTAATGAATATGCAGAATATATGCTGACCACCAGAACGCCCACAATACCGGGAGGAGAAGATACAAATAGAATCATTCAGCACGTGCAATGTGATTTATCAAGACTGAGACTGTTCTGCGGGCACTATTTTGCGTCGAAGGCCGCGGAACAGAGACGCACGGCAGGCTTACACACACATGCATCCACAAAAAATATACGCCACACACACATACCTCACCCCACATCCAATGCCCTTGACACAAATCCCTTAGGGGTGATGGACGGCTGGGCAGCGCCTGAAGAGCTGCAGCCTGCCACCATAGCCCCCACTCCCTCCCCTCGGTTGCGAGTTTTGAGTTGTATGTTGTAATATGTATATTATGGAGTTTTTTTTCCCACTCCAGTTTTTTTACTCATCCTCCCCCAGCGTTGACCTTTTTCCCATCTTTTACGGGGCGTCTTGTGGCGACCCATCAGCGTTCCTGTTCTGTAACCCTGTAAACTGTTTGTTTGTCTAATCTTGAACGGGTTTGTGCTGAAAACAAAGTTCTGTTGTACTTGTGCAATGACAATAAAGACCTACCTACCTCTTTTCCCGTCTGAAAACTACTGTGTTTTCCAGACTATAAACACCCTAGTTTTTTCCCAAGCTTTGAACCCTGAGGCTTATACAAAGGTGTGGCTGATCTGTGGATTTTTCTTCGCGAACTGCCATAATGTTTTGTGTTGAACAAACTTACATAGTAGTAACACCGACACAGAGACTCTGTTATTATTTGTGCTGTGGCGCCATCTTTTGGACGAGTTCAAATGTTTAGTGGCTGCGGCTTATATACCAGTGCGCTCTATAGTCCAGAAAATACGATACATGCACACTGACACTTACGCACATAGCTGTGAGAAAAGAGGTGATTGCAATGCAAAGACAGAGGATGGACAGAGAATCCTCCCTCCAACGTGTGTGTGTGTGTGTGTGTGTGTGTGTGTGTGTGTGTGTGTGTGTGTGTGTGTGTGTGTGTGTGTGTGTGTGTGTGTGTGTGTGTGTGTGTGTGTGTGTGTGTGTGTGTGTGTGTGTGTGTGTGTGTGTGTGTGTGTGTCAGTACATATAGACTGTCAGAAATAAAAAATAGTGATATTGTCTATTCAGCAATATAATTTTATAATTTTATAGCTGCTGGATGACCTAACTGGCTGATTAAAACCAATTAAATTGATGTGTTGTGGTCTCTGCTGGTGGTTTTTTAATGCCGTTTGTTTTTTCATATAGGAAATATAATATTATAATATATTTCCTATGTGAAAAAACATATTTCAATACACATTTTCTGGCATATACATCATTCCTGACGCATGAATGCGCTGCGGCGTTGTGATGGTCCATGCGTGCTTAAAATAGTTTTTGCTGTCCTATAGATTTTGATTCTTTATTGCAGAAAAGGTGGTATAGATTATAAATGTGTGTTGCAAGTTCAACAACACTGCACACAGATTGGAGATAATTATAACATAAGTGTGGAGGGATATTAGTATTTCCAGGGGCACATAATGCTGGTAGTACACACAAAAACCTCATTTATGGCAAGGCAAGGCAAGACAAGGCTAGGCAAGGCAACTTTATTTATATAGCACATTTACAACAACTTTAAAATTGAACAAAAGTGCTTTACAGGTTAAAAAGCATAGAGCAAAAAAACAAAACAAAACAAAAAACAAAGAACATAAACGATGCATAAGCTAAACAAGATAGTGCAAAAGAAATACGGTGAAAGGGTTCGGATAAAAAGTTAAATTGCAAGATAAAAATAATTAAATAATAAAAGAGCGACAAATTGAAAAAAAAAACTAAAGCGAAGGGGGGGTTGGGGGGGTGGACTAGAAATGGTGGCCTAGTGGGCGGGCTCAGCTCAGGTTAAAGGCCAGCGAGAAGAGATAGGTCTTAAGAAGGGTTTTGAAGACCCCCAGGCTCTGGGCTGACCTAATGTGGTGAGGAAGGCTGTTCCACAGCTTAGGGGCGGCAACGGAGAAGGTTCTGTCCCCTCTGGTCTTTAGCCTGGATCTGGGGACCGCCAGCGGTGACAGACAGGGGAGCCAGTGGAGTGAGGCCAGAACTGGGGTTGATGTGCTCGCATTTTTTTAAATAAGGCGGTATGCACCACCTTTCAATTGTACATGTAGTTTTACCTGATCACCGGCAAGACGGCCACTAATCATTTTAGAATTTGCAGATGCTGTTTAGCACGTGGCATTTGGATCTTAGTAGATAGGCTTCTTCGTGTACTACCGGCTGTCACCATGGAAACACTCAATTTCCTCCACATCAATGGCATCATGTTCCAACTGGCAGTGTTTTGCTATGTTGTGGAACATGCAGCAGACATATATAATCTGTGCCATCTTTTCTTGGCTATAAAGAACCCACTTTTCAGCACGCTAGGGGAGTGCTTGACAATGTTTCTTGTTTGAATGCGAGCCACATTTTAGGAGTCAAGAGGATGCCGGTGTTTGTGGTATTTATTAAATACAGAGTGCGTGGGAAGTGTATATCCTGCGTGACATAGCATTCAACACTTGGACAGTGCACCAGAAAAGCTACTCTGGGAAACGCCGGCACTATCTGCAATGTTGCGCTGAAATGATCCAGACACAAAAAAATTAAGTTTGCAAGAACTTATTCCATTGGAGATATGACATGGCTCATATTTGTGATTGGCTTGAAATCAGCCCTGAAGGCATCCAGCAGATTAAAAATGGCACTGCTGGATAAATAGTATGTTAATTATTTTTTCCTGCTCGTTAATACGTCTTACCATTTACCATTACGTTTGACTGTATTCTTTGTATTCTACTACAAAAGTTAGCATGCAAAAATATGCTAGCAGGGGTATGTAGTTAGTTTGCAAATGTCTAACTGGTATACATCCATACCAAAGGTAGTTGTTATGGTGTGGAATGGTGACTTGTAGTGCGACCCCAAGATGCAGAGACGGCAAACAATGTACAGGTAAAAAGTAACTTTTAATGGTGGAAAAATTAGTAGCACCACCATAGACAAAGCAATGAACCACAGATGAATCAAAATTCAGGCAAATATAGAAAACTAAATCCAGAAGCAAATATGCTCTGGTATGAAGCAAGGCAAGGCTATAAACACACACAGGATAAAAACCTGCACACAGTGTCATCTTCATAAGAACCCAGCGCTTAGAACAGAGGTCAAGAAGTAGCAAGACACGCCAGAACAGGAAGCGGAGAACAAAACTGAGCTCACAGGTCAGGAAGTATAAATAAAACACAGGAAAACACAAACAGTCATCCGGGATTATAACAGGTAGTGTTAGTATTGGATCGATACTAGCTTGATTAGAACTAATTTTTTTTAAAGTTTTCAGAAATATGTTGTTTCATTGGAGATATTGCTATATTTATCATGTATTGTTTAAAGCAGGGGTCCCCAAACTACGGCCCAGCATCCAAAATCCGGCCCACAGGAAGTCCCAAGTAAAAAAAAAAGTTTTTTTTATTTTTTATTTTTTTTAATCTTTCCTTTCTAATCCATTTTCTACCGCTTGTTACTCTTGGTGTCTCCTAGCCGCTCAGGCAAATCATATTGTCTAAAAATGAATTTTCCCATCGATAACGTGACAATGTTAAATGTTGATGAACATCAATGTTATTTGATGTTAAATGACAAAAAGGATTATAAAGATTATATATACACATATATATATATATATATATATATATATATATATATATATATATATATATATATATATATATATATATATATATATATATATATATATATATATATATATATATATATATATATATATATATATATATATACACATATACACACACAGCCTGGCTCCCGGCCAAATTTTTTTAACCCAATGCAGCCCCCGAGCCAAAAATTTTGGGGACCCCTGGTTTAAAGTCTTATAGTCAGATATTGGACACAGAGGGGCTTTGGGGGCAAAAAGCCAAGTGATTAAAATAAGATATATTAATACTTTTTGCTTTTCTTTCCTTATTTTGCACCATTGACTTCCTTTTGCTTCGACGACTCTACTTAATAAATGTACTATTTATGTTGCTGTTTTTACATTGTATTAAATTGTTTTATTTTTTACGTTTTACAAATAAGTTTGTTGTCCAAAAATGTCATCCCATGTTTCATGCTGAATATAATCATGATCAACAAATTAAAAGACGCACCTCACAAAATCATGCAAAGATCTTAAAATTGTTGAAGTAAAAAGTATCGGTAACAGTATCTGTATTGGTAACATGACCCTGAATTTACTTGGTATTGCATTATTTTTCAGTACCGCCCAGCACTAGTTGTGACTCCATCCATAACATGTTAACGTTTGAAATCAGATGTAGGCCTACAGCTATATTTGAGTATTTCATGTATCGCACCAATTACATAGATAAACAGACAAACTAAATGTTTGATCGTTATTCATGGTGCCACGCACAAATACTCTTAACATACTGGATGGCAGTCGCCTGTAGCTTCTGTGGTGTTTGGCGTGCCTCATGTCGGAATGATGATGTTTCAGTCATTCGTGTAACATTTTCAAGCTCCACTGGTCTGTCACGTAGAATTTGCTGTTAGATTTCCATCTGAATTAAAATCTGTTATGTCTAATTTAACACAGTTTTGACATGCAGTAGTGTCAACTATGAAAAATAATGTATTTGATGAAAAAAGCTTGTATTGGATAAACAGAAAAACAATGCATGGAAGTGCCATCTAGAAATGAAGAGAAACAAACACTTATCAATGGCGTTTGTTTTGTTGCTGATGGATATCAATTACTTCTCCATTTTCCTGTGTTACTGTATGAGTTGTCAATAAACCAGCATATATGCATAAAGTCACTTCCAGTCCTGAAGATGAAATCGCTTACATGGACAACATAATGGATTCCTCAGTTTACAGCTTTTGTTGTGTTCTTATGACCCCTGGATAATATTTGCATAGCCTTGTATGTTTTATTGATATATGTATGCACCTACTGTATGTGGTGGGACTATTACATTTTGTATGTACTACCTTCAGATACCAAATATTTAATTGAAAATAAACAGATGTGGTGTATATCATACATCCAATTAAAATGAGTCTAACTTTTCCAAAGGTATTGTAAATGCTGCAATGTATAGTTGCTATCTACTGTAATGAACATGTGTGTTTTAAAGATGTAATGATAGGGAAAATTCATATCACGGTTATCATTATTATCACGCTGTTATATCTTACAAATTAATTTTAAAAAAGGCATATTACTGTTATTTAAGTGTTCAACTAACCGGAGGCAAATTACCAAAATTATTTTAAGA
This sequence comes from Entelurus aequoreus, assembly GCF_033978785.1. Lineage (NCBI taxonomy): Eukaryota > Metazoa > Chordata > Actinopteri > Syngnathiformes > Syngnathidae > Entelurus > Entelurus aequoreus. Next base: position 16,506,495 of record NC_084735.1, on the reverse strand, counting down.
TTGTGACGTTTTTAGCCAGAAAGTGTCAGTATCAGATTGATTGATATTATCCCTGTATTTGCTTCCAAACATTCCCAGTATTGCCCACCGCTACTGATCTAACAAAATAGAAACATAAGCTTTATAACAACCACCAGCAATACAGAAAAGGACATGAAAGAAGAGAAAGATAGTGATCTTGGGACTCGGGCTGCAACTAACGATTATTTTGATAGTTGATTAGTCAACGATTATCTTAACGATTAGTCGACAAATCGAATAATAAAGCATACACATATGTAATGACTCTATTTTTCCCATCGACTTTTAAATGCAGCTTAAGTTATTTTAGGCATGTGCTTACGAACAACCAATATGACTAATTCATTCATAAATACTTATTTAGACTGTAACTGTGCTGCTCATTCAGCTGTTACAAAAATCTAAATGATTAATAAAATGTTGCCAATGTAAAAGAAAAGAAAGGCAAAGTGCTAAAAAAAAAACCCCAATTAACCTTGTTTATGTGTATAAAAAACAGTTAAAATAGCAGCAACAAAAGCACAAAATCTAACTTCCTCACAAAGAAAAGCATTTTGTGATGTTTAAAAAGCTGCACACTGGTATATTGACTCTTGATTAACTCTAATAGACTCGATGTGTAGAATTCTATCTGATTAATTCCAAAAATGTTGACTATTTAATAGATTGTATGTTTAGTCTTATGATACCTTGGGGATGGCGTGGTGCGGTTGGTAGAGTGGCGGTGCCAGCAACCTGGTTCAATCCCCAGCTTCTACCAACCTCGTCACGACCGTTGTGTCCTTGAGCAAGACACTTTACCCTTGCTCCTGATGGGTCGTGGTTAGGGCTTTGCATGGCAGCTCCCGCCATCAGTGTGTGAATGTGGAAATAGTGTCAAAGCACTTTGAGTACCTTGACGGTAGAAAAGCACTATACAAGTATAACCCATTTACCTCTGCATTAGTGCCTGTGTGTGTGTGTGTGTGTGTGTGTGTGTGTGTGTGTGTGTGTGTGTTTGTGTTTGTGCACGCGCGGGCAATCGCCTTTGTTAAAGTGCCTTTTTTTTTACGGCATTGCAAATTGACGCTGCTTTAAAAAGTACTTGAATTGATGTAGACAAAGTTTAGTTGGCTGACTTTGGCTAAAATTATATTTAAAGTTATTTTTCACACAACTTTGTCTCCCATTTGTTAGCTAGCTAGCAAGGTAGAAGCTAACACTCTTACCGAGGTTGTGTCCGCATCCAACCTCCAAATGTCCGACATCATGTCTCCACTTTAAATGCTTGCGTATCACAGATGTACTGCAATAAAAACAAAGTCCACTTTGCAAAATGAGCAAAGTATTTATGGAGGAAATATTCTCACACTTTACATGTTATCACTGGCAATGTTTTTGTGAGCGACCCGCCTCCTCCCGGACTAACACGAGTGATGACATCACCACTATTGTTCACAAAAATAATTTATTGTCGACAATGTCGACTAATCGTTGCAGCCCTACTTGGGACTATTTTTGAAAGAAAAATCCCAAACAAAAAAGAAAAATCATGGTGACAGGGTGAACGCAGACTTTATAATCTACTGAGCAAGACATGAAGAGTTTTGAACAGAAACAGATCAACAATCGTAAACATTAAACATGTTCAATATTTACAATTGGCGATCTGTTTTGGAGCCACTTATCGGGACAAATGTACCACACCTCAGACAACACGACAAGCTCAGCATAAATTTAGCAAGGCCGTTTCACAATAAAAGTTAGTATAGCTTGAAAGCTAAAACTTAGCCATTCCGCCTAAATGGAAAGCTAACACTTAATCGTTCCACAATAAAAACATCATTCCTTTAGTGCAGGGGTCGGCAACCCAAAACGTTGAAAGAGCCATATTGGACCAAAAATACAAACAACTAATCTGTCTGGAGCCGCAAAAAATGAAAAGCTGTATATAAGTCTTATAATTAAGGCAACACATGACGTAAGTGTCAATATTAGCTATAATAGCCTACTATCAAAATGACTATGTGTCGCAAGGTAAAGCAAATCTTCATTGACAGATATGTTGAAATGTAATATTTATTCTACACATTTTTACAACATTAGAAAACATTAGTAAATCAGAGGCTACTCAGAAGGTGTGATAACTCCTGGAAATTACTGGCTTTTAATGGCCAAAGGTATAGATGTGTGTGTCCAAGTTAAAGGTAACAGCAGGCCTTCTTTTAATAGATTTATTACAATCGTTGGCAAGCTAGGTAATGTTTGCTGTGGTCTGGAACAACATGGCACACAAAAAACTATCTGAAATGCAGCCAGTATTACATACAGATAAAGTGTCATGAGACATGCAAAACTAAATTACATCCAAAGAGGATACAAGTAAAGAATATTAAATTAGCTAAATATACCTACAAATGAGGCATAATGATGCAATATGTACTGTACATACAGCTAGCCTAAATAGCATGTTAGCATTTATTAGCTTGCAGTCATGCACTGACCAAATATGCCTGATTAGCACTCCACAAGGAAATAACATCAACAAAGCTCACCTTTGTGCATTCACGCACAGCATGAAACTTTTGGTGGACAAAATAAGACAAAGAAGGAGTGGAAGATTTTATATGTAAACAAACTGTTGCGTCACAGTCCACACTATGGTTTTTGATTGATTGAAACGTTTATTAGTAGATTGCACAGTGCAGTACATATTCCGTACAATTGACCACTAAATGGTAACACCCCAAAACGTTTTTCAACTTGTTTAGGTCGGGGTCCACTTAAATTGATTCATGATACAGATATATACTATCATCATAATACAGTCATCACACAAGATAAACATCAGAGTATATACATTGAATTATTTACATTATTTACAATCCGGGTTGTGGGGGTGGGGGGTAGGTTTGGTTGATATCAACACTTCAGTCATCAACAATTGCATCATCAGAGAAATGGACATTGGAACAGTGTAGGACTGACTTGGTATGATATGTACAGCAAGTAGTGGACATAGAGATAGAGATCAGAGAGCATAAGAATAAGAATCTACATTTGATTATTTACATTTGATTATTTACAATCCGGGGAGGTAGGATGTGAAAGGAAGTTTGTTAGTTTAGGGTTGAAGTTGCCTGGAGGTGTTCTTTTAGTGCGGTTTTGAAGGAGGATAGAGATGCCCTTTCTTTTACACCTGTTGGGAGTGCATTCCATATTGATGTGGCATAGAAGGAGAATGAGTTAAGATCTTTGTTAGATCGGAATCTGGGTTTAACGTGGTGAGTTCAAGAACCGCCGAAATTAGTAGGACAAAACGATGTTCACCAAATGCTCTCATCAGTGAAGCATACACACACCAACATATTAAACAGTGGGCTTTCTAACAATTGGGAAGGTTTGTGTCATGTTTGTCCTCAAACAAAAAACATACAAAAACAAAACAATTATTTTCCTCCCATTTTTTTGCCATTTTAATTTTTTTTTAAAAAAGAGCTGCATGTGGCTCGAGAGCCGCGGGTTGCTGACCCCGCTTTAGTGCTAAAACTCACCGATCAAGAAGCTTTTACTCTTACTCAGTAGAAGAAATGACTGACTTAATTACTTATTATGTGTCTGTTGTGAAACAGTAGGATTGTGTATTCAACAATTGGCCAATTAAATCACTGTAATAAAAAAATAAATAAAGTTAAAGTACCAACGATTGTCACACACACACTAGGAGCGGTGAGATTATCCTCTGCATTTAACCCATCACCCTCACCCCCTGGGAGGTGAGGGGAGCAGTGAGCAGCAGCGGTGGCTGCGCTCGGGAATCATTTTGGTGATTTAACCCCCAATTCCAACCCATGATGCTGAGTGCCAAGCAGGGAGGTAATGGCTCCCATTTGTATAGTCTTTGGTATGACTCGACCTACCGATCTCAGGGCGGACACTCTAATTGATTACTTTGGCATTGTTGACTTGTCAAATGTTCTTTTCATAAAAATTTTATTGATATTTCAGTGAATTAATTTAATGAATAAACAAAATACAGTAACTAATTACAATGGATATAAATACTGTTCTGTGTACAGCATGTTACATGTTGGGCGTAAGTTGCCTGATGCTGTTAAAGTGAGTAATAATGTCATGCAGACAAGAGGTAAAATGGAGGACTTCCTGCTTGGTGTGAATGTAGGACACATGTCTATGTGGAGGAGGATGTCTGAACCCAGGACATTCTTCCTGCATCCTGCATCCTACGCTCAACACCTGCTAAACTCGCAATTCCCATTTTCCTGTGTTTATATATGCACACAAACACACTCACACAAACACACTCACACAATGGATCTGCCATGAAATTGACTTTAAGAAAAGATGACGTGAGAAAAATGTTAACTTCAACAAATTGTGTGAACGTTGAAAAGCATCTGTTAAACATCCAATTTGTAATTTATTGTGGGTGTCCCGTTTCGATATTGATATCTGATATTGGTCCGATATCAGCAAAAAAAAGTGTTGGATAATAAATAACATCTCCATATCCTCCAATAAGCACACAAAGTCGGTCTTTTCTTGTGTTTCAGTGAAGTCATTTCCAAAAGATAAACATACAATTCCAAAACATTTCTAATTTTCTTGTTATTTTCTTAGACAATTTATTTTTTTATCTTAAAGATTCTTGCTACTTCTACATTTTTCAAACAATTATAGCCATTGCAATACCAAAATATTTTTAGTTATTCATTTTTGAATGTTCCATTTTTTGCCCCCAAAAATGTATCTTTAAAATAAAGGTTGTTTCCACAATTATCAACTTATTTAAAACCTTTTCAACACAAAAACCTTTAGCTCATTCGAGACATCTGTTGTCAACATTCTAAAACTTACCACTCATCCTGTAATTTTTCAGCATTTTCCATAACACAAATTCCATTTGACCTGAGGGAATCCTTACGACTTCCACATTTCTCAAACTATTTCAAAACCAAAACATTTAGCTCATTCAAAACATTCAGGCTATTTATTTTCAACGTTGCAAAAATTTCCGTACTTCTACATTTTCTAAACCAAAATTCTAATGTTTTCCCAAATGTTTAACCCCATTAAAGGATTATATTATGATGTTTTTTTTTTTTTTTACATTTAAACACTTCCCTGTGGTCTACATAACATGTAATGGTGGTTCTTTGGCCAAAATGTTGCGTAGATTATGTTTTACAGATTATATTCAAGCCGCTTTCTAACCGTCTCTTCAAGATGCACCGTTTTGTGGGCGGTCTTATTCTCTCCACTTCGACAGGATCTTGTCCCCGTCATCCATGTTGTAGTTTTCAGCACTTCCATATCAAGTCTACTGACAGACATAAGTTAGAACTATACTTCACTTTGTATAAGAAATGGCAACAACAGAGGATGCATGTGCATGTACGTGCCAGTCTGCCCCATAATACGAGGATAGAGAAAAAGAAGGAGCTTATTGACCACAGCATTGGACTACAATGGCAGACTGTGGAAGGGGGCGTGGTCGGCGCGCCTCCTGCGGAAAGGGAGTGTGTATGGACCGGCTTCGAAGCCCAGCTGACAGGTGAGTAGATTGCCCAGCTGGGCTTCGAAGCCGGTCCATGCACACTCCCTTCCCGCAGGAGGCGCGCCGACCACGCCCCCCTCCACACAGACTTTAACATGGAGATATCCGCTGACATAAAAAACGTTACTAGTTGGGCATATTCCAAACGGCTCGTTTAGAGGAAGTATGAATGAAAGGCAAGATTGTTTTATGAATATCTCCGCAATGACTCCATGGTTTCATTTCAAATTTTCGGGACTTATGCATATTCCAAATAGACAAAAACAGGTACCAATAGGTAAGGAAAGTTGGTTTCGCATAATAGGTCCTCCATCCATCCATTTCCTACCGCTTGTCCCTTTTGGGGTCGCTGGGGGTGCTGGAGCCTATCTCAGCTGCATTCGGGCGGAAGGCGGGGTACACCCTGGACAAGTCGCCACCTCATCACAGGGCCAACACAGATAGACAGACAACATTCACACTCACATTCACACACTAGGGCCAATTTAGTGTTGCCAATCAACCTATCCCCAGGTGCATGTCTTTGGAGGTGGGAGGAAGCCGGAGTACCCGGAGGGAGCCCATGCAGTCACGGGGAGAACATGCAAACTCCACACAGAAAGATCCCGAGCCCGGGATTGAACCCACGACTACTCAGGACCTTCGTATTGTGAAGCACATGCACTAACCCCTGTGACACCGTGCTGCCATAATAGGTCCTGTGGAGGTTAATTTGTGTCTTTATTACTAATGCTTTTTTAGACACTAAATTTATGTAAGTGATTTTATTGCGTTTGAATTTTGTGAACTGAATTATTTTACATCAAATTATTTATTATACAGTTTCATTAAAAAAAAAAAAATTGTTAGCAAAATGTGTGTGTATAAAAATTCAGCGTGTTTTGAAGCAGATAATTTTTCTGCACTGAATTTCAAAACGCTGAATTTTTTTTACAATGAATTTTTATGGATTGAACTTTGAAACCATGCATTTTGCTGACAAACTTTTAAACAAAGAAATTGTCAGCATGCTTTGATGCAAAAAAAAAAAATCAGTTCACAAAATTCAAACGCAGAAAATTCAGTTACATTAATTCAGTGTCAAAAAAGCTGTTACGACTTCGCCGCGTGGCTGCGATTGTCGTGTTCCCCTCCAACGCAGGAAACAAGCAGGGGTGGCGTGCAGGTAAAATTAAGCTTCTTTTAATAAATTAAACGCAGGACAAAAATACAAAACTGCTGAAACAAGCGGGGAGCCAAAAAACCAAAATGTCACCAAGGGTGAACAGCGAGGAATAGTGCAGTGCGGAATAAATACTGGAGCTAGGCAAATAACTAGAAGTACACTGCAAAAAGTCAGTGTTCAAAAACAAGAAAAAAAAAAATACAAAAATTAGGGGTATTTTATTTGAACTAAGCAAAATTATCTACCAATACAACAAGAAAATTCGGCTTGTCAAGACTTTCCAAAACAAGTAAAATTAGCTAACCTCAGTTAACCCAAAATACCTTAAAATAAGTATATTCTCACTAATAACAAGTGCATTTTTCTTGGTAGAAAAAAAAGAGACCTTTTTGCTCAATATGTTGAAAAATATTCTTAAATTAAGTAAATGTTAGTGCCATTATCTTGACATAATGATATATATCCATCATGATCTTTTTTTTTCATGCTTGTAGTAAGAAATTATTACTTTAAAAGAGTAGTTTTATACTTGTTAGTGTTGATGACACAGCTTTGCATCAGTTGGTATTCTAGTTTCAAGCATGTTTTACTCAATATAGGTCATACAATCTCAGCAACAAGCTGTAATATCTTACTGAGATCATTTAGGACCAAAACCCTTAAAACAAGTAAAACACTCTAACATAAAATCTGCTTAGTGAGAAGAATTATCTTATCAGACAGAAAATAAGCAAATATCACCCTTATTTGGGATATTTAATCTTACTTAGATTTCAGTTTTTGCAGTGTAACGTAAATGTTGCGTATAGCAAGCATTGACCCAGCAACTAAAGCTGGGTGACAGAAAACTATAAAGGGGAGTGATTAACCAAAACACATGGTGGGAACACTAATTGCTCAACAAAGACAGGTGAGGAGAATCAGTGCCCATGGAAACCAACAGTAAACAGGGAAAGAGAGTGCACACAGGAAACAGACTAAAACAGAAAAACTACCAAACCTAAATCATGCCATGACCTGGATGACGGATCATGGCAAAAGCTTAAGATACAAATTAACCTCAATAGGTCCCCTTTAAAACATTCCAGCATAAAAAACATTCTCTTATAATTCCACATTTTCTGTACAGCAATTCTGTTGAGCTATATTTGTAAAGAACCCTCCACTTATAGCACAGAATACAGATATCCATGAAAGCTCCACATTATTTATTATAATTTCATTCTAGAGTAAGAAGCAGCTATATTTGACTAATTGTACTAAACTACAGGAAGCGACCATTCCTCATGATTATAGAAGAAACTCTAATTAAATTTAGGAGAAAACACACAAGCACCACAACGTTTCAATGATGAATAGTTATTCAGTTATTATAATTCCCTTGCCATAACTCAGCATAATGGCTGTTGATGGTCCTACACTTATAATTGCATTCTGCACATTTAAGTCTTTTTGAATTAGCTTTGAGAAGATCGCAGTGTGGATCCCAGCCAGAAAGCCTAGCAGAGAGCAAACACCAGCGCAAAGAAAATAATAAAAAATATGTCCGGATTCAGCAAAGCATGAAATACCTTTAAGCCACACTGAATGTTGAGAAAAACATTTCATAATCAAACCAAGAACTACACCACTAGCTAGAACACATTTGGTGTTGTCATTCCTGACCAAGATTGGTTCATCTAACCAAAACATCATTTTGAGTCGTTTGAGTGGAACTGCTTCACAAAATGTGATTAACAATGAAGTTGAGTTTAATCACACACTACTCACTTTTTAAAAGTGTCATTTTTCCCACTGATTCACCCTTTTTGGTTTCTGTTTCACGATTTCAACCTGTTTTATTTTTCACAGATTATATAATCACGGCAAGTAGCTATCAGACCAATTGACAATAGACTTAGACTTAGACTTACACTTCCTTTTTATTTCAAATTTGAACTTTACAGTACAGATAAGAATGAAATTTAAATAGATTACTGTACAGATAAATATATTGCACTTTTGCATATGCATCCACATTTATGGATGTATGTTATATTGTTTTTATATTCCAGCGAGTTAATACATTTTTCAGGGGAATTGAGTGGATTATTTTAATGCGTTCAAGAGTCTTACGGCCTGAGGGAAGAAGCTGTAACAGAACCAGGAGGTTCTGCTATGGAGGCTGCGGAACCTCTTTCTAGAGACCAGCAGTGAAAACAGTCCTAGTTGGGGGTGGGAGGAGTCTCTGCAGATTTTCTGAGTCCTGGTCAGGCAGCAGCTTTTTGCGATCTCCTGGATAGGAGGAAGAGGAGTCCTCTGTAGAATGTTGTGAGAACGCGGGGAGGGAGCTGTGCTCTTTTCAATATATACTTAACCAATTAAAGTACAAAAAAAAAAGGCATATACCAAGTCTAAATGTGTGCGCTTGGTAGGAAAGTAAAGAGGAGACTTTAATGGCGACTATAGAGATGAAAGCGTCAATATTTATGTTGCTAGATAACTGCTTGTTCACTCAGTTTAGGCCATACCGGAATGATACGTGTTAGCTTTCAAACGGTGCTAAGTTTGTCGCATTAGTTCAGTTCAGTTCAGTTTCAGTTTATTTTGAACATGCATACGATACAATGTAATGCATCACACAATTCCAGTTGTTTCATTACAGCACGTCCGAAAAGGAGTAGGAAGAAGCGGAGCTTATTTAATCTTACCCCTTTTCATACCATAGCAATGTTATCCAATTTCCTTGTTCTCTGAAACAGAACAGTGAATGAATAAATAATAAATGAATAATATATCATAGTAAGTAAACAAATATTAAATACATAAATACTCTTTATCTCAAAAGAAAAACAAACAACAAAAAAAAGGGTTCAAGATGTTCATCATAATCATTGTTCTTTGTACTTTGTGAACACTTGTAGTTTGAACAGTCTCTTAAAGGCCTACTGAAACCCACTACTACCGACCACGCAGTCTGATAGTTTATTTATCAATAATGAAATCTTAACATTGCAACACATGCCAAAATGGCCGGGTTAACTTATAAAGTGCAATTTTAAATTTCCCGCAAAACTTCCGGTTGAAAACGTCTATGTATGATGACATATGTGCGTGACGTCAATCGTTGAAACGGAAGTATTCGGACACCATTGTATCCAATACAAAAAGCTCTGTTTTCATCGCAAAATTCCACAGTATTCTGGACATCTGTGTTGGTGAATCTTTTGCAATCTGCAAAGAAGAAAGCTTTAGGTGGGATCGGTGTATTAGCGGCTGGCTGCAGCAACACAACCAGGAGGACTTTGACTTGGATAGCAGACGCGCTATCCGACGCTAGCCGCCGACCGCATCGATGATCGGGTGAAGTCCTTCGTCTCTCCGTCGATCGCTGGAACGCAGGTGAGCACGGGTGTTGATGAGCAGATGAGGGCTGGCTGGCGTAGGTGGATAGCTAATGTTTTTAGCATAGCTCTGTGAGGTCCCGTAGCTAAGTTAGCTTCAATGGCGTCGTTAGCAACAGCATTGTTAAGCTTCGCAAGACTGGAAAGCATTAACCGTGTAGTTACATGTCCATGGTTTAATAGTATTGTTGATTTTCTGTCTATCCTTCCAGTCAGGGGTTTATTTATTTTGTTTCTATCTGCATTTAAGCACGATGCTATCACGTTAGCTCCGTAGCTAAAGTGCTTTGCCGATGTATTGTCGTGGAAATAAAAGTCACTGTGAATGTCCATTTTGCGTTCTCGACTCTCATTTTCAAGAGGATATAGTATCCGAGGTGGTTTAAAATACAAATCTGTGATCCACAATAGAAAAAGGAGAAAGTGTGGAATCCAATGAGCCCTTGTACCTAAGTTACGGTCAGAGCGAAAAAAGATACGTCCTGCACTGCACTCTAGTCCTTCACTCTAACGTTCCTCATCCACGAATCTTTCATCCTCGCTCAAATTAATGGGGTAATCGTCGCTTTCTCGGTCCGAATCACTCTCGCTGCTGGTGTAAACAATGGGGAAATGTGAGGAGCCTTTCAACCTGTGACGTCACGCTACTTCCGGTACAGGCAAAGCTTTTTTTTATCAGCGACCAAAAGTTGCGAACTTTATCGTCGATGTTCTCTACTAAATCCTTTCAGCAAAAATATGGCAATATCGCGAAATGATCAAGTATGACACATAGAATGGATCTGCTATCCCGTTTAAATAAAAAAAAATCATTTCAGTAGGCCTTTAAACTGAATCATATTGATGATTTGTTTGATTTCTTTGGTTCATAATGTAATTCCATGACATACTGGTTAGTGGTTTGTCTTATGAAATGATTCATGAAATAATAATGTCTACAGCGCTGATCCCAGTTCAAACATGGGAGACAAACATTTTTGCAGCGAAAATCCTAAAAACACTAGAAGGCTCCTGTTGTATACAAAAAACTTGGACCACTGTAAACACATTGGCAGATCCTTGCATTGACATTTTAACCTTGCGAGAAAACATAAAACTCTGGGGTCCTAACTTGTGTTTCACATACCTGAGGCGTTCCTCAAGGCACCCCTTGAAAGGGGAACTGCACTTGTTTTGGAATTTTGCCTATCGTTCACAATCCTTCTGAGAGACAAGAAGACAAATGTTGTTTTTATGTTTTCTAACATGTAAAAATCGTCTCGTTCTAGGTGGCTAGCAATGCAGCTAATGGGAGGAATAAATTTGACCTCGAAATCACTTTTAAATTGCATTCAAAAACCGTCAACAATACTTCATTTACATTCCGTAACCTGTATAATAACCAAACTGTAGTGACATTGTTATTTTAAGAGCAAACAACAAGTAACTATTTTTCTAGCATAGTAACACACGGTATTAGTTGTAAAAGCTAACTACGGCAAGAGATAAGCTAGCTTTTATATCAACGCGTTTGAGTTTGTAATGCACAACACATTGTGATAGGACACCAATCTGTACTGACTGAAAAACGTGAACAATCATATTACACTATCTGTAAAGTATTAGCCCAAATTTCATGTTTTTTTTGTACACAGCTGAGCTAGCCAAACAGCGTATGCACCGTAGTTGTAGGGGGATGTATCATGATCAATATTTAAAGTGTGACGCACTCGATGGACAGTTGTGCGTTTGGTCCAGCTGGCCGGGGATGTTTTTCCGGTTTATTTGGGTAAGCACTCCATTTATGTTGAAATAACATGACTTCATGTTCCACATTTTGGAGCTTCATGTCACGCCGACCTCACTCTCTCTGCTTCTGTCCGCTCCAACGTCTTACCCTTCCTTCGTGCTGGCAGCAGTTCATCCGCCGTATATTCAGCTTCAAAAAGATAAGCTTGTAAATGCTCTTTCGTCCAAAACTAGTCGTATTTGTTGTCTTTTACCAAGTCTGCCATGATTATAACACACACGTGTTTGTTTCCAGAAGTAGGAACACACATTTTTTTGCCAGAAGTCGGAAGTGCGTTGCTATGGAAACAGAAATAAATGCGCTGAAGAAATCAGTCCCGGCAATAATCAAAATCATGAAAATAGGGTAAATATTGAACATATTACATATAGTTATGAACGTGTCTGTTGCTACATTATTTATAGACTTGCAGTGTGTATATAAACTGTTGATGGAGGGTTTTGAAGTTGTTTTAGAGGGCTTTCCAAGCGTTCTTTGTCATCTTTAAAATTCTAAAAAGAGACATAAATGAAGCAAAATTACCCCCCAAAAAAGGCAGTTCCCCTTTAAGTCCTCTCCTTTTTGGTAGTTATGAGATTTATGTAAAAAAAAGTGTTGCTGTAGCTTGTTTGCTTCAGATGCAGTCAGTAGTCATTTGTTCAACTTCTTTAGTTTTACTAGTAGTGTTCCTCAAGGTTCCTCTCTGTTTCATATATATATATATATATATATATATATATATATATATATATATATATATATATATATATATATATATATATATATATATATATATATATATATATATATATATATATATATATATATATATATATATATATATATATATATATATATATATATATATATATATATATATATATATATATATATATATATATATATATATATAATATATAGTTCAGTTAAAAAAACTTCTGAGAGACTCACATTTTTGCAGCAGACTAGAGTGCTATCATAGAGATGATCTTTGACTGGGTGTTTTTTTGCAGAATGTCCTTAAAATCAACAGAGCGCTCCTGGAACTTGGACAAAATAGATAGACCAAAAACAAAATGTCTACTGTAGAGGACGCTGGTTCTCCGGAATATACAAAATAAGACTAATAGGGAAGGGAGAAGAGTCCTTAGCTTTCTAGAGAAGTGGCCCCCAAAACAATTTTAGTTGAATATCTCTGTTCTACAACCTCAAAGGACAGATAGATCACTCTTTGCTGAAGTTCAATGTGCACAGTTGAATGGTTAGAATATCCGCCCTGAGATCGGTAGGTCGTGAGTTCAATCCCCGGCCGAGTCATACCAAAGACTATAAAAATAGGACCCATTACCTCCCTGCTTGGCACTCAGCATCAAGGGTTGGAATTGGGGGTTAAATCCCCAAAATTATTCCCGAGCGTGGCCATCGCTGCTGTTTACTACTCCCCTCACCTCCCAGGGGGTGAACATGGGGATGGGTCAAATGCAGAGGGTAATTTCACCACACCTAGTGTGTGTGTGACTATAAGTGGCACTTTAACTTTAACTTTATATAGTCTAGTTGCTCAGACAGTAATGTGTTGTTACCTGTTTATATTGAGGTATGATGTTTATAGCCCTGTCAGAAATCTGTTTATCCCCAGTTAAGACAGCACCTCCAGCATTTTAGGGCCCTATTATAAAAAAAACCAAAAACTTTTCTTACTTATTGCTATTGTGTATTTGGGATCTGCGTAAGTCCCAAAAATGTGACATTGCAAATATATTTATAAAACAACCTTGCCTCTTTCATACTTCCTCCAAACGAGTCGTTTGGAATTTGACCCATTTGTGACGTCCCACTGATGATGTCGGCAGATCATCCATGTATGGTACCGTAGACCACCTATAAAACGGGACCAATTCGTGGCAGCCAATCATCTCTGCGAGTCCATCTCTGCTAAGCCAATCAACAGGCTGAGTCCATCCATTAAATCACCTTTTTTTTTACTTGCACTCCACCGCCCGTCTCTGCACCCTGGGGCCACGACCAACACAACTGTGACACGAAACGTAACATGGACGTTGATGCATGTTGTATTGTGTTGTCAAGCATCTGGTTTATAACATATCTACAAACCCCGTTTCCATATGAGTTGGGAAATTGTGTTAGATGTAAATATAAACGGAATACAATGATTTGCAAATCATTTTCAACCCATATTCAGCTGAATATGCTACAAAGACAACATATTTGATGTTTAAACTGATAAACTTTTTTTTTTGTGCAAATAATCATTAACTTTAGAATTTGATGCCAGCAACACGTGACAAAGAAGTTGGGAAAGGAGGCAATACATTCTGATAAAGTTGAGGAATGCTCATCAAACACTTATTTGGAACATCCCACAGGTGAACAGGCAAATTGGGAACAGGTGGGTGCCATGATTGGGTATAAAAGTAGATTCCATGAAATGCTCAGTCATTCACAAACAAGGATGGGGCGAGGGTCACCACTTTGTCAACAAATGCGTGAGCAAATTGTTGAACAGTTTAAGAAAAACCTTTCTCAACCAGCTATTGCAAGGAATTTAGGTATTTCACCATCTACGGTCCGTAATATCATCAAAGGGTTCAGAGAATCTGGAGAAATCACTGCACGTAAGCAGCTAAGCCCGTGACCTTCGATCCCTCAGGCTGTACTGCATCAACAAGTGACATCAGTGTGTAATGGATATCACCACATGGGCTCAGAAACACTTCAGAAACTCACTGTCAGTAACTACAGTTGGTCGCTACATCTGTAAGTGCAAGTTAAGACTCTTCTATGCAAGGCGAAAACCGTTTATCAACAACACCCAGAAACGCCGTCGGCTTCGCTGGGCCTAAACTCATCTAAGATGGACTGATACAAAGTGGAAAAGTGTTCTGTGGTCTGACGAGTCCACATTTCAAATTGCTTTTGGAAACTGTGGACTTCGTGTCCTCCGGACCAAAGAGGAAAAGAACCATCCGGATTGTTATATATATCTTGTCTTTGCAGTGCATTCAATTGAATATGGGTTGAAAAGGATTTGCAAATCATTGTATTCCGTTTATATTTACATCCAACACAATTTCCCAACTCATATGGAAACGGGGTTTGTAATATGTAAGTTTACGTTTTGCAGGCGCTTTCCTGTTGCAAGCCAAATATTTCACGGCCATCTGTAATTCGCCATCTACAGTTGCTCTAATCATGCAAAGTTAATGTTTTGTTGAAATGTTTATGTTGATACACTTCATCTTTGACTCCTGCCTCCTTCACATGGGTGAGCCTTTAAAGTGAGCCTTTGTCGACCGACAACAGCAGAAAACCCCTAGAGAATCAAACACTAACACATTTTCTGTCCAGATCTGTTCAAATGAACCACGCAAAATATGGACTGTTCATCTTTCTGTGAGAGGATACACTTATAAAATCAGCAAATAATTACCCCCCCTAATATGTATGTATGTTAATATATGTAGAGGGTGCAACAAAACCACATATATATTTGAATTGGGTGGGGGTGTGTCTGAGTGCTAGTGAGGGTGATGGATGATGATGAAGATAGGTTAGTGGGTTGGACATCAGTTTCTCCTGCTACAATCCAAACACACATCAATGTAATATGCAAATGTGGCTGATTGTGCTTGAAGGTTTGATTGTTCATTGTGTGAAATCAGTGAAGCGTTGTCGCCCTCTAGTGGCCACAGGTGAACATTATAAAACTATAACAATTTACTGTAGGTATGTCGCCCTCAAGTGGACAGAAGTAAACACAAAATATTCCTGTTATAAACGAACACTATTTACTCGAGCTTTGTCGCCCTCTAGTGGACACAACATATATTCTGTTATATTCAAAAATCCTATTTCTCTATTCATATGTATGTTAAACTATTGTCTTTGAGTTAAAAGTTCTCTAGCCAAAACAAATGTGGCAACTTAAATTATGACTATTACCCCATGATGGTATTTTGATGAATAAAATGTTACTTTTGATGTTTCTTCCATGTTCTTGTAGGTAAGTGTTGAGCTTATTTGAAAAATATCGAAACAAAGTTATATTGAAGGGCATCACATGTTAACACAAGTTCAAAAATGAGTAGGAAGAAGCAGATCTTATAGGATAGGATAGACTTTCATTTATCGTTCAATGGGGAAATCTTACATACAGTAACAAAAATAAAGTGTAATGAAGAACTAAAATATATGTAACAAATACTGAAGACTGAAGACTTTTATGTTCACCTTAGCTTTCAGCTAAATCTTTTAATCTTTTAACTTTTAACGTCTGCACTGTTTTTATTTTTATTGTCTGCATTTTAATTTTGCTTTTATTTTCTTTCATTTCACTTTGTTGTCTGTGAAGCACTTTGAGTCTGCCTTGTGTATGAAAAGCGCTATACAAATAAAGTTGCCTTGCCTTGCCTTGCCTACATAGTGCTCTATAATATGTATAGATATAAGATACAATACAACAAAAAGCCTGATTCCTGTCCAGTCGCAATAATTACTGATAACTTGTTTAATTCCTGTGTTTAACATGGTAACAATTTTGTAAAAGTGAAATAAAGTGATCAAGATCTGTATTAGGAAATGTAATTTATTCAGTGGAAAATTATAAATATTACAGAAACATTGAGCAGCAGTAAATAAGTGCTGTGCACATGATAAACAACAGAGTGAACAAAAAATAATACAATAACAACTACTAAATAGTTCAGCATACATAAAAAAATATTTAACTATTATTTATCATATCCTATGAGGTTGGAACTATTTGGAAAACCGTAGAATTACAATCCAGTCGAAATAAGATTAGGGATTTTTTCTAGATTACAAAATAAAAAAAAAATTGCGAAACCTTGCTTTGACACCCCTAAGAGGTATCTGTCTTGGCATAATTGATGTTCAGCCATTCATCCATCCATCCATTTTCTTCTGGAGCCTAACTCAGCTGTGATTGATGAAATTGGACATTCAACTGCTATGTTAAGCCTCTATGTATGTATCCGGTTTTTACACGTTATAATCAGTGTAAAAAAAAAACTTCTTCATTCATTATTTTTATTTTCATATTTTCATATTTGATTTATTTATTCATTTATTTTATTATATGTGTATGTTTATATTAAGAAAACTGACAATAAAAATACTTTGAAAAAATCCTTGCTTTGGTTTTATGCCATTCAATGCTTACATACTTGCCAACCTTGAGACCTCCAATATCGGGAGGTGGGGGGCGGGGGGCGGGGGGCGGCGTGGTTCGGTGGGGGGGGGGGGGGGCGTGTTAGGGGCGGGGGGCGTGGTTGGGGCGTGGCCAAGAGCGTGGTTAAGAGGAGAGTATATTTACAGCTAGAATTCACCAAATCAAGTATTTCACACATATATATACCGTAATTTCCGGACTATAAGCCGCACCTGACTATAAGCCGCACCAGCTAAATTTAGGGGAAAATACTGATTGCTCCATATATAAGCCGCACCCGACTATAAGCCGCAGGGTTTTGATGTGTAATTACCGTAGTATATAGGGGTTCCTGCTACCACGGAGGGGATTGCCGGGACAGAGATGACTGTTTGGGAACGCAAAGCGTCCCATTTATTAACAATAAATCTTTCAATCATTCAATCAAACTTTCACATCTTTGACATGGCGAACAGCATTCGTGCAGAGTACAAATAATACAACGGTGCAAAGTAATACAAAGTGCTCGCATGTACGTTATCAAAATAACCAGCCTACCGGTATATGAAAAGTCAGTCTTTAATCATTGTGTCATCGTCTTCCTCCTGCGTACTAAAACCACCGAAATCGTCTTCGTCGGTGTCGGTGAAGAACAGACCGTAAATAAGCCGCACCGCTGTATAAGCCGCAGGGACCAGAACGAGGGGAAAAAGTAGCGGCTTATAGTCCGGAAATTACGGTATATATATATATATATATATATATATATATATATTACGGTATATATATATATATATATATATATATATATATATATATATATATATACCGTAATTTCCGGACTATAAGCCGCTACTTTTTCCCCTCGTTCTGGTCCCTGCGGCTTATACAACGGTGCGGCTTATTTACGGCCTGTTCTTCTCCGACACCGACGAAGAGGATTTCGGTGGTTTTAGTACACAGGAGGAAGACGATGACACAATGATTAAAGACTGACTTTTCATATACCGGTAGGCTGGTTATTTTGATAACGTACAGGCGAGCACTTTGTATTACTTTGCACCGTTGTATTATTTGTACTCTGCACGAATGCTGTTCGCCATGTCAAAGATGTGAAAGTTTGATTGAATGATTCAAAGATTTATTGTTAATAAATGGGACGCTTTGCGTTCCCAAACAGTCATCTCTGTCCCGACATTCCCCTCCGTGGTAGCAGGAACCCCTATATACTACGGTAATTACACATCAAAACCCTGCGGCTTATAGTCGGGTGCGGCTTATATATGGATCAATCTGTATTTTCCCCTAAATTTAGCTGGTGCGGCTTATAGTCAGGTGCGGCTTATAGTCCGGAAATTACGGTATATATATATATATATATATATATATATATATATATATATATATATATATATATATATATATATATATATATATATATATATATATATATATATATATATATATATATATATATGTATGAAATACTTGACTTTCAGTGAATTCTAGCTATATATATACTTTATTTTAATTTTATTATACATATAAATAAAAGACATACTTGAATTTCAGTGTTCTTCAGGCTATCCGGTAGGTGGCAGTATTGTCCTGTTTAAGAGTGTCACAACATTGCTGTTTACGGCAGACGAACTGCTTTACAGTAGACTAAACGTGACTGCAGTTGTTGTGTGTTGTTACCGCGCTGGGAGGACGTTAATGAAACTGCCTAACAATAAACCCACATAAGAAACCAAGAACTCTCTCTGCTTGTTGTGCACTCTACTCTCTAAAAGCCGTGGATGTTATGACGTCATTGGGCAGGCAAGCTGCTGGGAAAGCGGACGTGAGAACGGCTGTCCCCTCTCAGGTCCGCATTGAGCTGGAGGGGGCGTGGCCTCCAGCTCCGGCTGAATACCGGGAGGTTGTCGGGAGAGGCGCTGAATACTGGGATTCTCCCGCTAAAAACGGGAGGGTTGGCAAGTATGAATGCTTACGTAGATTATTTAAACGGTCCAATTGTGCTCTTTGCTTCGTCGTTGCTTGCTGACACCTGCTGTTCAATACAGGTATTGCATGCAGACGTTGCTATCTATTACAGAGAGAAGCACACACATCTATATTGCAGTTTTAGGCCTCCAGAGGGCTCATTTCACCACATTTAAAGTTATCCTATGGGATACCATTGCTGTTATTACTACAACTAATAATAATAATAATGATAATAATAATATTTTTAATGCTAATAATAACTGCAGTTATAAGAAACTACAGGTAACCTCTTATGGGGCCACCAAAGAGTGGCCCGATAAAGTGCTGATGTACTGAGTAACTGCTAGTTTGCTGCAGACAGCAATGTCCTGCGGAGTTGACCAAAACAAACAGAGTTAAACACAGTTTTTAGCCGTGGGCCATTACAATATTCAAACTGTCCCAACACTGTAGCTTAAGCTGATTTTCACTTTTACACTGTTGTTCCCACAGATATTGATGTATTTATTCTTTACATGTTGTTTTTTTTGTTTGTCTTGTATTTTAACTGAACCTAACAGAGTATCCATCTCTACTTTTGTCATGCTTTCATGTTTGACGACATTGAACTGTTCTGTTCTATTTTAATAATAATATTAATAATAATTGTAATAATAACAACAACAATCCATCCATCCATTTTACCACCGCTTTTCTAATAAATATAGACATTTTTAGTAATAGAATAATAATATTAATAATATAGTAATAAATAATAGTAATAATGATCATCATAAAATAATAAAATAGTAATAAAAATAGTAATAACAGGGACCTTCTGGTTATGCCTTATTTTCTCCACTAGAGGGAACCAGATACTTCTATATTGCTCAGCTTTGCGCCTAAACTGCTATTACTGCAGCAAATGACTATAATAATGATAATAATAATGATACTTACAAATTTAGAAATATTAATAATAATAAAACAAAATTATGATAAAATAAAATAAAATAATATTAATAATATAATGAAAGAAACACTAGTAATAATGATAATAACAAAATAATGATAATAGAAAAAATAATTAAAATATTAATAAATAATAGTAATAATATGATGATAGAAACACTAATAATAATGATAATAATAAAATAATAATAATAGAAAAAATCGTTGATAAAATATTAATAAATAATAGTAATAATATGATGATAGACACACTAATAATAATAATAATGATAACAATACAATAATAATGATAATCTCTTTGCACCCATCATATTGTCACTGTTGATATTAATTATGATAATAATAATAATAATAATAATAATAATAATAATAATCTTCTTTTTGTACCATTCGTATTGTTCAGATAAACGTTTTTTTGTAGATTTTGCAGATTAATTGAAAGTAGATTTGACAAAATATACGTTTGTTCAAAGATGTCTCGAAAGCAAAGCTTAAACATGGCGAGTGGATAAAAACAAATACATGAATATGAATACAAAAAAATTCACATTATAGTGTATTATTAATTTATACTAACAGTTACATATAGTATATTTGCATCACTAAGACTATGAATAATAGCTGATAAGGACATAGTTAGATATAAATAACTTACTCTGTGACAAGTCATATATTGTACGTACCTTAACAAGTCATATATTTTACGTACCTAAACAAGTCATGTATAGTACGTACCTAAACAAGTCATATATTATATGTACCTAAACAATGGATCATGTGGATGAATGGATCCCTAATGAAGGAGGAGTTATTGAGCGAAGTTGACTAACTGTGTTGTCAGGCTGCTCTATTTGTCAGCGTCAGGGACGACCTTTGCCCTGTTGACATTTGCTTTTGTCAGTTACTTTTTTTTCTCTCCAAAAACTCTTTTAAATGCAAAGTAGCAGGAAGTCAGACATGTAGATGGCGTGAGAGACAACAGGACATAGAAAGGAATACAGAAGACAGACAAATGTTGTCCTTTGTCACAATCCTGACACTCCTAGACTGTTTTTTTTTTTTGTTCCACAATTATTTTGTTGCAGTGCAGCTTTTTACATACAGTAACAAAAGTGAAACATAATTAAAACCTAAAAATGAGTACTAAATAATTAATAGAACACATTAAGATTATGTATAGATTTAAACTGTTTTTGTTTGCTAGGGAATTGAAGGACGATCAGTCTGTGATATTATAAACACTGTAGCATCTTAAATGTCCTTCATTTGTAGATATTATTCTGAAAATCTAAACTTATTCGATTTTCCATACATTTATTTATTTTGTATTTACTCAGATTTTAATTACTCATATTTATGATTTTATTTTTCACTCATCTTTTTTAAAATTTTATTTTCTAATACTTTTTCTTCTTTTTATTCACCTCCATCACTGCACAAGACATTTTGTCATTGTTTTAATATTCATTAAATCCTTTATCTGTACCAATTACTCTCCGTTTATTTATTTCAATTCATCTTATTTTTTAATAAAGTATGTCATTGTTTTATTTACTCTTAATTAACCACGTCTGTAGTTTTTAAACATTTCTTCTTTTTCTGTTCATTCTTTTCCTTTTCCCGTCCTCTTAGTTCCCTTTCCATTTAGGACAAAAAGATGCCAATATTGACTTACTTGACTGACCATTCTGGGTTGACAAAAGGGCACCAACATTTGTATCCACATCTAATATAATATACACATCTATTTTCACTTCCCAGTTATCCAAAATTCCTTGTACTGTACTTAAAAAAAAAACATATAAATAACTTTAAACTTGCATTCACGGCCTTCTTGTAGTTGGTTGTAATTCTTCAATTGTTGGTTCTTAGTAATAACTAATACTATTTATTTAGTATTAAGGCAAATGTATAATTGCCAATTAAATAATTTATATTATTGTATAATATTAGTGTATAATGTATATTAATTATACAATTAATATCGGCAAAGCCAAACCTAAAATGAGACTATTTAATTTATTTCACTAGGTAACTTTAGGCCTTTGTTTCATTGATTAGCGATGACGCCACGCAGCGCTGACTCATAGCTTACGTGTCTCCTTCCTTTGTGGAGGTGAACACAGCTGTGCCACAAGGTCAGGTGATGTGATTACGCCCTATGACATCATCCCTGTCAGGCATTCGCCATGCAATGATGAGGTCAGCCATTGAAGGCCATCTGCCTGTCTAAAGTTCTAATAATGCATCAAATCATTATCTTACAGTTCAATGACGCCCTGCAGTCTGAACACTTAGTATACATATAGTAGACCTAAATTATAAAAATATTGTTTTTTTCATAATCTCCTTAATAATAATATGAATACAACAAGTACATAAAACATGAACTTTTTTTTTTTAAACAACAAACATCTAATAATGCACCAACAATGTTTAAAATTAATTACAACAACAGTAATAAAACAAACAAATAAATAGAAAATATTATAAACACTAATAATTCAACATATATTGCTTAAATCACTGTTTGATATATTTAACAAGTACATCTCTTTTGATAATATCATTTACTTGACTCTTTACCTAAATAGCAAATTTAATTCAGTTAGACAATCCTCACACTGCCGTTGTTATCTTAGGAATTTAAGAGATATTTAGAGAATTGCTCTGATGGTATTCATCTTTGAAACATACTTGTTTTGTGCATGCAACTCTATATAGCAATTGATACACATTGCGAGAAAAAAACCTTAAAGATTTTACGGTAAAAAAAAAACAACAAAAAAAACCTTAAAAGTTTCACAGCAAATTAGTGTGAATAGAAAAACGGTACCACTATTATTTTTACGAGCAAAGTCTGGCGACTGAGGTGCTACTATTGTATTGTAAAATGTGCTTACTTTTTTATACTGCATTACTGTAAATAAAAACATGGGACTACATTTGTTTTTACAGGAGAATTATGGCAAATTAGCTGCCAGTTTTGTACCACAAAGTCTATTTATTATTGTTGTTTTATTTTTGTTACTGTGCATTACTATAAATAGAATAACAGTAGCTGTTATTTCTAAAATGATTGCAACTGCGCTGCCTGTATTTTGCTGTAAAATATACAGACTTATTTTTTTAAACGCATTACTCTAAATGGAAAGACAGTACAATTGTTATTTTTACGGTAACATTTTAGCAATTGTTTTTGACAGTTAAATCTACTGCCTTTTTTCTACAGTGCATTACTTTAAATTTTCCTGAGAAAACTCTCCTGTAGGAATCCATAAAGTACTATCTTATTGTAAATGGAAAAAATGTTACCACTCATTTTAGAGTTCAAATTCTAGGGACTGCGCTGCTTGTTTTTTTACATTAAAATCTACAAACTTTTTTTGCAGAGTAGCCTTCAGTCATCGGTATGGTTCTCTGGACCAGCGGCATGGAAGTTTGACAGTTTAAAGCGGCCCAGCATGAGGACAAAGCCGCACTGAGGCTCCCTCTTAAGTCGCTCCAGTAGTGCAGACTACAAACTGCAGGAGTTCTCAAACGGTGTGAAACCAGACTTCTGATCAATAAAATCCGCTATGTTATAGACCAAACCTGGGCAAATTAAGGCCCGGGGGCCACATGCAGCCCATTAAGCTTTTCAAACCGGCCTGCCGGGCATTTCCCAAATAATTATTTTAAATCTTTAAGATGGAAACTGTAGCTGCCATTATGATGTGCAGTGATGTTTTCAAATGACCGTAAGTCTTGAACTATACAAAGTATTTCAATGGTTATAATCTGTGCTTTTGCATGATATACTAGTTACTATGGTAATCTAATTAGTTACTACGGTAATCTAAGTCACAGAAGCTCAGACGAGGCACCAAGCAGTGTGGGTGGGGAGCGTTTCCACAGAGTGTTTCCAGAGCGGCCAGCCAGAAATGCCTGAGTCAGGGACAGACGCAGAAGGAGATTTTTACAAGAAAGTTCTAAAGCTTCGTGATATATCAGATACATCAGATTGTAAGTGGGTTTTTTTTTTTTTACCTTTCGCGTTCATATTTCGCTGTGTTTGTTGCATTTTTGTTGCTCACTTGATTGTAAAATATGTTGATCGAGAGGGGGTGTGACGTTCATATGTTGTCAATATTCAGTGTTTTATCGTTCAAAGTTAATATTGTAAATCCCACATTCTTTATTTTCATGTACATTCAGTAAAAAAAAGTACAATTCCATTCCGTTTTTTAAGGCGGTCTGTCATAACATTTTTAGCATTCAATCAGACATTATTTTGACCCCCAGACACATTTTTTCTCTAAATTTGGCCCCCGAGTCAAAATAATTGCCCAGGCCTGTTATAGACTTTGTGTTTTTGGTGCACATTGAAGTGCATGATGAAATGATGTGGGTTCACTTGGAAACACATCAACCAGCATTACAGGCCATTTGGTTGCTGAGGGAGATGATGAAGTAAACACTGCCGCCATGTGGACAAGTTGTGATTGCGTGCAGGTGTTAAACTGCTATAATAATTGGCTATGAAATGTGTGCACACCTTGAAGAGGTCGGGGTCCTTGCTACCCACCTGTCTGATTAAACTTTCATATCCCTGAACGCTCTTCTGTCAGGAACATCCCCCATCGTTATTTAAACATGGCACTCAAGTCGCCTCTGACTGCCAACGTCTCGCTTCTGTGTCTCTCTCCACCTGTAATTGCTCGCTATTCCCAACCACCCCCGCCATCCTCGCGCTGCGGTTTCCATAGCGACTTGGCCTTAACCTTCCACCAGCCGGGCACCCCCCTCACCTCCACCCCTCAGTCCCTGTTGCTCTCAGCCCGGGAAATCAGTCTGATAAATAACTTTATGGAGATCAGGCAGGTGAGCTGCCAATCTTAATCAACTTATTACAGTGGCTGGAAATGTCAGCGTGCCTGTTGCTCTCCGCCGTACTCGCACTTTATTTTCCACTCAGGTGAAGAAAAAGCAATCTGCATTCGCTTGCTAACTTTCCCTTGTGTGCTTTTCTTCTTTCTTATGATGATTCTCTGACCACGGAGATAGTTGCACTCGTTCATATTTATTTGATGAAGACACCAAATTCACTGGAGACTCTGCATGTATTCAACTCTACAATACAGACATGGATGATTCTGGTAAACAGTCCTTGGTACAGCATTGGAGTGAGTATTATATGTTTATATACAGTAGTATGATACCAATATTGATCCGATACGATATCATTGGGAACCATGCATACTTTAAGTATTTTGCATTGTTGAATGTTAGAAAAAGTTTGATCAAGTGAAACAGAGTATGAAAAACACTAAATCAATTTTTTATCAACCATCTGGAAATGACTCATGATGTCTTTAAGTTGAAGTGGAGTGATTATTAGTTTTTTGGCGACACATAGTGGCCATAGGAATTCATTAAGTTAGGTTAATGGCGCAGACGAGCTTGTTACTGGATACTTTCTAATATGTGTCTGCCTCTGATACTTTGTATGTGTAAGTAAGGTGCAACTACAATTATTTAATACTTGTTTATATTGACAATAGACTGCAATATTGTTTAATTAACCCTTGTGTGGTGTTCGGGTCTGTGGGACCCGTTTTCGATTTTTTTTAAAAAGAAAAATGATACAATTAATTAATTTTTCAAACTGAGACTCACTGGCTTTGGCTCATTTTCTGTTAAGAACATATATCAGAATACATATTTACTGAACACACACCTTACACCCCCCCTACACATTTCTATTACATATAAGATGTCCGGGGTCCACTGGACCCGGGGCTAATAGAAGTGTGGAAATTGATGTTCTGTGTACCACACACACACACACACACACACACACACACACACACACACACACACACACACACACACACACACACACACACACACACACACACACACACACACACACACACACACAGCAGGCCTAGACGGGGAGGACAGAGTGTAGGTACACAGAACATCAGAGGGTCAAATGTGCGAGAAAATGAGAGCAGACAGTGTTGACAAACAATGTTGCAACCTTGTGTGGGAACCGCAGGTGCAGAAACACAAAAGAAGAATCCCTGTGGGATGCAGAAACTGGCAGATAAATTTCCATGCAACGTTCATATTGTTGTTACTCAGCCAGCGTTTGTGGGTCTTAGACTTAGACTTACTTTTTATTGTCGTTCAAATTTGAACTTTACAGTACAGATAAGAACAAAATTTCGTTGCATTAGCTGGTTGGCAGTGCAGGATAAAAAAGCAATAAGGTGCAGATATAAATAAATAGATTACTGTAAAGATAAATATATTGCACTTTTGCATATGCATCTACGTTTATGGATGTATGTTATATTGTCTTTATATTCCAGCGAATTCATCCATTTTTGGGGGGAATTGAGGGGATTATTATGATGCGTTCAAGAGTCTTACGGCCTGAGGGAAGAAGCTGTTACAGAACCGGGAGGTTCTGCTACGGAGGCTGCGGACCTCTTTCTAGAGTCCAGCAGTGAAAACAGTCCTTGGTGGGGTGGGGAGGAGTCTCTGCAGATTTTCTGAGCCCTGGTCAGGCAGCGGCTTTTTGCGATCTCCTGGATAGGAGGAAGAGGAGTCCTGATGATCTTTTCCGCCATCCTCACCACTCTCTGGAGAGACTTCCAGTCTGAGGCACTGCAGGCTCCAGTCCAGACAGAGATGCTGTTGGTCAGCAGGCTCTCTATAGTGCCTCTGTAGAATGTGGTGAGAATGGGGGGAGGGAGCTGTGCTCTTTTCATCCGACGCAAAAAGTGCATGCGCTGCTGAGCTCTTTTTACAAGAGCTCCGGTGTGTAGGGACCAGGTCATTGTCAGTTATCTGCACCCCCAGGAACTTGGTGCTGCTTACCATCTCCACTGCTGTGCCGTTGATGAAGAGTGGAGCGTGGCTGGACTGGTGCTTCCTGAAGTCGACAATGATCTCCTTGGTCTTGTCGACGTTCAGGACCAGGTTGTTGGTTCTGCACCAGTCAACCAGATTTTTCACCTCCTCCCTGTAGTCCATGTCGTTGTTGTCACGGATGAGGCCCACTACTGTCGTGTCCTCCGCATACTTCACAATGTGGTTAGTAGTGGACCTGGCGCAGCAATCATGGGTCATCAACGTGAACAGAAGCGGACTCAGAACGCAGCCCTGGGGGGAGCCGGTGCTCAAAGAGATGGCACTGGAGGTGTTGTTGCCCACTCTCACAGACTGGGGTCTGTCTGTGAGGAAGTCAAGCAGCCAGTTGCATAGGGGGGTACTGAATCCAAGGGGGGCCAGTTTGCTCACCAAGTGCTGCGGGATGATGGTGTTGAATGCCGAGTTGAAGTCCAGAAACAACATCCGTATGTGTGTGTCCTTTCCTTCCAGATGTTCTAAGCTCAGGTGGAGTGCAGAGGAGATGGCGTCCTCTGTGGAGCGGTTAGGGCGATAAGCAAACTGGTATGGGTCGAATGTGGGGGGAAGTCTGGAGACAATATATTCCTTTACCAGCCTCTCGAAGCACTTCATTACAGATGTTTTTTGGGATAAGTCAGTATTTTAACATAAAAGTGTTTGATTGTGAGGCATTAAAAGCCACAAAATGCAACGGGTCCATCAGACCCACAAACACTGGCTGAGTAACAACAATATGAACACCACACAAGGGTTAAGGACACTTAGTACATATCTATTGTGTGCACTATTGTGGGCTTAGCTGTTGTGTAGCTGCCATCTCCTAGTAGCCTATAGCCTAGCACATAGGCCTATTTTAGGGGGGCTCAAGCCCCCCTAAAATATTCTTAAGCCCCCCTAAATAATTTGGTGTTATATATGTATATATATATATATATATATATATATATATATATATATATATATTTTTTTTTTTTTTTTTTTTTTACAAATACATGCCAACATATTCATTATAAAATGGCCCGAATATGAGTTTAAATAAATAATCATATAACCTGTCATTATTCACTCAGTTTCCCCTCACTTCATAGCGTAAGGTAGAGAGCCCCTTTAGTGCGTCGGTATCCAATCCATTCCACTTGTTCATATAGAGAACAGGAGCTGAGCTCATTCACGTATGACTATCATCAGTAGATAATAATAATAATCGCTCCACAACCCCTATTGACCTGTAGGAGTCAGGGCAGAGGAGCACAGAAAGTGAGAGGGGAGAGGCCTCTACTGTAAAGGTGAGTAGGAGAATAATGATACATATAAATACTGTAAATATTAAAACAAATTTTTTTAAATGGCTTATCGATAAGCCATTTGTTTTATTTATTTCTGGGTGGATCATGTTGACTATTGGTCCTCTTAATTGTCAATCATTCTGGTGATGTTACGTAAGGACACATATATATATATATATATATATATATATATATATATATATATATATATATATATATATATATATATATATATATATATATATATATATATATATATATATATATATATATATATATATATATATATATATATATATTATTCATTTATATAATAGATTGTATTTGTAATTTACTTTACATTTGATTCCAAATCTCAAAGTGCTACAGAATTACAACCATTGGCGTTGTTAGGCCTATTTTGGCGTCATAATAAATAAAAAATAAATAAAAAATGGCTTATCGATAAGCCATTTGTTTTATTTTATATATATATATATATATATATATATATATATATATATATATATATATATATATGAAATACTTAATATGTATATACCTGTATATATACAGGTATAAGAAAAACCCAGACACCATCTTTGTAGTCATTTTTCTCCTGCGTGGACTTCCGTCTTCCTTTACAATGAGTGAAGCTGTACGAAACCTTGTGTCTGCAATTGTAAATAATTTAGTTTTTAAGTTTTGTGTTTCTTGTAGAATCTATATGAAGTAATATACATTAGCCTATTGTTAAAATAATGAAAAAAACATCATTAAAGTTATTTGTTTTATTGTATTGTTACATTAATAGATGTTGTATTATTATAGGATGACTTGTTAAACATTTCATAAGATTTTCAGAGGGAGGAAAAACCAAGACATTTAATATAAAATGTAAAATGAATAAGCTTCAGCATCTGAGTCACAACAGAGTGATAGACCGATTTGCCACCCTTAAAAACAGACGGCATTCTTTGATGCTTCCATCCACCAAGTAATTGTTTCTTGTTGATGCTGTAAACAAAATGCCACTGTGCAAACCCATGTTTGTTGTTGTACTGAACACAGATTGAAAATAAACCGACTGAAATAATAATAACAACAATGAATAATTTATAAGTCTTTGTTAGCCGTTTGTGAAGTTTTGTGCTCGTGCGCTACGTTCGCTCGCATCCTGTGCATCTCCTGGGGGCTAAGCCCCCCTGTCCTTAAAAGCTAGTGACGCCCCTGGCCTAGCATGTTTACCTTTTGTAACTGACTTGACTAAAATTCAAGAAAGGACTGCTTGTAATGGAGATTTTAGATGCAAACCGATGTAATCCGATATTGGTTTTTATGCTGATATCGGACTGATATTTGCTATCACTATCACTAATAGTTTCTGTAAATATGAAAATGTACACATTAAATTAGGGACACTTATTATTTTTGTCTAGCTTGTGAGCTATTTTTTGCATAGCTGTCGTGTAGAGGCTAGCTCCTAGTAGCCTTCAGCCTACCATGTTTACCTTTTGTAAATAAATGACTAGACTAGAACACAAGAAAATACGGAGATTTAAGATGCAGTCCAATATATTTCTGAATTGTTGCTGATATCGGACTGATATCAGCTATCAATATCGGATCAGTTACTGTAAATATGAAAATGTACACATTCAACAATGTAACATTACATATCTTTGGCATTAATAAGTAGTATTTTAAAGAACAAATCTCACAAATAGCGCGTAATATTTTCCTCGTCGGTGGTATATTCCCCATTATTTTATTTTAAACAGCAGCATAAATGGCCCTGTTTTTATCTATTATTGTTACTTCTGGATTGTCAAGGGTTTAAAAAAGATATTCACAGGGGTACAGGGCAGGTGTGATGATAGCAGGAAGCTTCAAGAGTAATGATGTTGAGAGGCTTAGAGAATTTGAACAAGGGTTAAAGGTTGCGACTTCTCCAGTGACACCAGAGTCATCGGCACACTTAACCCCAGGCTTTGATTGACCCCCCCTCGCGTGTGCATGAAGTCCCCTAACAATAGCGCCGCATATTGAAGCAGGCAGGTTATTGGGAATGAACATATAGGTTTATGTTACATCAATCATGTCTTTGTTGTGCTAAGTATGCAGACATGCATTGGTTTGTACAGGGCACAAAATATGCAATAAAATAGAATAACAAAAATGTCCAATTATAAAAAATACCAATAACACATTTTATTGTATTTATATTATTATATTAAAAAAATATTATTGTATTGTAACATTTAATTTCAAAGACTAAAAAAACACCAAATAATTATTATATTTGAAAAAATAATCAATTATTAGTGGTTAGAGTGTCCGCCCTGAGATCGGTAGGTCGTGAGTTCAAACCCCGACCGAGTCATACCAAAGACTTTAAAAATGGGACCCATTACCTCCCTGCTTGACACTCACCATCAAGGGTTGGAATTGTGGGTTGAATCACCAAAAATGATTCCCGGGCGCAGCCACTGCTGCTGCCCACTGCTCCCCTCACCTCCCAGCGGGTGGAACAAGGGGATGGGTCAAATGCAGAGGACAAATTTCACAGCACCTAGTGTGTGTGTGTGACTATCATTGGTACTTTAACTTTAACTTTAAATATATGTGTTTGTATAATGTATGGACAATATTCCAGTGCAATGAATGATATATGTGAGGGGCACTCTGTATATTAGATTTTTTTAATATGCATTTTTTTTCCAATAATCCATTATTAATTATTTTTTACTTTTTGTATAATGCATTAACAATATTCGAATTATATATTTAGTGTATGTGAGGGACACCCTGTATAGTTATTTTTTAAAATGTATATACATCTTTTAAATTAATTCATAATTCATTCAATGTAACTTTGTTTGTATAATGCATGTACAATATTTCACTTAAATGAATAATATATGTGATGTATATCACCCTGTATATTTACTTGGACTAATTAGCCATGCGTCTTAACGTTATCATTCCATAAGAATGAACTGGCACTTTATATTAAAACAACATAATAAAAAGCATCCGTGATTTTTTAATTAAAAAAAAAAGAAAAGGCTTATTCACTATTCATAAAAAAAAGTCACCATATTTGCAATGTAAAATAATGCATAGGAAACATTGTACTTAATGATCAAACCCAAGAACAAAGACACATTATCATAATCCATCCTTACAGTCTGAATATTGGAAATAAAACTGGTCTGATCTGAGTGTTTCTCTTCCTTTTGTCTCCAATTTCTGCCCCCATATGGAACCTTATGAGTCATTCAACCACCGTCTTATATCTTAATCACCATCAAATCTGCCTGAGATCACCCGCTGGTAAATTCATCCATGTCGACCTTCCACATGCTCAAAAAAAGTCTCTCAAGGTCAGAGATAACTATTTTTAACACGTTATTATTGCTCTGACTAAAACAGAATAACATGTGTTGCTCTAGTCTGAGAAATTTTTGTGAATAAGACAACTTTGTCAATTTATAGAAATACAGGCGGAATACAGGGAAACACTGAAAATAAATAAATACACATATACATTTTTTAAATCAGATTTTTTCCACATCTTTTTATAATACAAGTAAAGTTAAGTCAAGGGAAACATTTATTTCTAAGGTTTGAATTTATTGAACATTTGCACTTAAACGTATCTTCATATAAATATAAAATTAGAAAAATAAAAATAATTATAAAGGCATTAAAATGCAGATTTATTGTAGGTTGTATATTCATTATTCTCTTATAATAGGTTGGTCATAATCTAAAGTGAGTCGGACTAAGGTATGGAACTCCAGGACTGAAAATAACGTGTGTGAAAGAGTGTTTATATCCATTTTATGTTGAGCTGCTTGAAAAAGCAAATATGTTTCATAAACCAATATTTACATAAAGCAAACAAATTGTCAAATTTTATGTTCACAGTATAAAACACTTGAAAATGATCTGTCTGAGGTACACTGATGAAAAAAAACAAAAAAAACATCTATCTGCAAATAATCACGATTAATTATGAGTTAACTACGGACAAAATGTGATCAATTGCAATCAAATAATTTAATCGTTTGACAGCACTATATATATTTAAAATTAAAATGTTTAATTAAAATTGCTTTTAATTGATTTTAATGATAACATATATATATACATATATCTATATATATACATATATAAAGTATATATATATATATATATATATATATATATATATATATATATATATATATAAACACACACACACACACACACACACACACACACACACACACACACACACACACACACACACACACACACACACACAGGTATATATATAAATAAATACATAAATAAATATATGTATATATATATAAAGCGCCTTACATAGTGAAACCCATTATGTACATTTTAAGCTACATATATATATATATATATATATATATATATATATATATATATATATATATATATATATATATATATATATATATATATATATATATATGTGTATATATACACACACATATATACTGTATATGTATATATACTTACATTTATACACACACATATTATATATATATATATATATATATATATATATATATATATATATATATATATATATATATATAAATATATATATATATATATATATATATATATATATATATATATATATATATATATATATATATATATATATATATATATACATATATATATATACACACACACATATTATATATATGTTCTACTATTATTCCATATATTACGAAAATTGTTCTATTATGAGAGTTAGAATATTATCAGAATAAAGTTGTTATATTGCATGTACTTCCCATTAAAAATTGTATGATTTATTTTTTTTAATCATTTAAATAATTAGTAATAATAAATCAAATTTGATATTGCAAGTCTCTGTTTGGAGATTTTAAGGCGCAATTATATTAATAATAATGATAATAATAATATTAATACAATAAATAATTAAATAATAATAATATTAATAATGAAATATTTTTTTTTTTTTTTTTTTTTTTTTTTTAATGTCCTGCCCAGCTTCTCGGGCAAATCATATAGCAGATGTAGATGCCCATATCGGCTGTTCAGATTTACTTTACAAAAGAGAAGTGTAGGATACTTCTCTTGTTGCCTTACTTGTATTTTGACTTTATTAAATGTATTTATATTATCATTTGGTGCAGCCGGGCCGGAGCAGGAGGGGATAGAAAGAGAGAAAAAGGAAGACAGAGGGGGGAATTGTGGGGACAAGAGGGGGATTAGACAGAGAGACAAAAACAACAACAGCAAACACAACAACAACAACAACAGAGCAACATCAGCAAATACGACATGTACAAATATGATGGTAAAAGTAATAGCAAATAAGCAGTTAGCGAAAATTAAAATAAAAAAAAAATACAGAAATGACAATGAGCATTATTACACTAAAAATGGAGCAATATGAATACCAATAGAAATAGTGCTATTGATAATAAACAATACCAGTACTTTACCTTTATTATCAACAATACAATTGTTCAAATGCAACAATACATATACGTAATGATAACTTGAGATACGAAAGAATGCAGAAAAATGGAGGGGAAGAAAGAGAAGCAACCTTAACCTTGTAGATTGTTATAGTAACAATAGGTTAAGCTTTGTCAGTGTGCCATGTGTTATACCCAGTTTACCCTAGGGCAACAACGTTAATATATGTTTGATGAAACGTGATTATGTGCATGAGTGTATGTGTGCATATGTACTTGTATATGTACAGTATGTGTATGTGTGCTTGTTCAGTGAATGTATATGTACAGTATGTGTATATGTGTGTACAGCGAATGTATATGTACAGTATGTGTATACAGTATGTGTGTTTGAATAGTGAATGTATATGTACAGTATGTGTAAATGTGTGTTTGTACAGTGAATGTATATGTACAGTATATGTATGTGTGTGTTTGTACAGTGAATGTATGTGTAGTATGTGTATGTGTGTGTTTGTACAGTGAATGTATATGTACAGTATGTGTATATGTATGTTTTTACAGTGAATGTATATGTACAGTATGTGTATACAGTATGTTTGTATAATGAATGTGCGTGTGGATGTACGAACTTTGAGTGTGTAAATATGTACTGTATTTATTTGTATATGTATGTGGGAGCGTAGGTACCTATGTATGTCTGTATGTATGTGTGTGAGTATATGTGAATTTGCATGTACAATACATTTGACTCCCAGTGTGTGCGGAAGCCAGAGTACGGTCCCAGCCTCCCCGAGAACCCATCCCACAAACAGTAGGTGTGGTGCCCAGGGAACCAGGGGCCACCGCCCCCACGCAGCCAAGCCGGACAGCGACAGGAACCCCAGAGCCTGGCCCACCGTGCCGCCCACAAGGGCCAGCAGCAGGCCGCAGACAGACGCACCCGGCAGAGGACAAGGCACGAGAAAAACAGGGGGAAGCCAGACCCCAAGCCAGCGAGAGACCACACCCCACACGGACAGAAAGGCGGGACGCCTCGCCCGAGGGGCCCGGAGACCCCCCGCAACCGGACGGGAAGACCGCCCCCGCCCCACCGGCAACAGGGCCCCCACGAGCCCACCCCCACCCCTGGAGAGCGCGGCGAGGCCAGCCCACGGCCACCCCACCCAAGCCGGCCGCCACAGGACCACCCAGCACGGGGCCACAGGAACCACCCACCCCACCCGCAGGGACCCCAACGATGGAGATGGAACAACCAGCAACCGCCCCGCCGAGTCCCCCCCCCCCGAGGTAGGGGAATAAATAAATAAAATAAATAAATACATAATAATAATAATAAGAATAATATTAATAAAATATATTTTTTTTAAAAAGGGGAAAAATAAAAAATAATAATAATTAAATTTATTTATTAAAAAAAATAAAAAAAAAATAAATAAATAAAAAAAGAATTAAAAGAAGATCACAGACATGCTGACACACAAGGTCGCTACCCCAACAACTGGCCGACTCGCAGCACCTCGGAATACCCTGCAGCACCAAGCCACCACAGTAGACGCAGGGACCAGACCCAGCAGGCCCCAACCAAGACGGCCACCCGGAAGGGATGGACGGCGGGACCCAGGAGCTCCAGACACGCAGTCCGGATGCAGTAGCCTGAGGCGCCGACCCCCACCCGACAGGCAGGCCCAGAACGTACCCCCAGAAATATACATACATATATATATACATACACATAAACATACACATGTACACATACACGCACATACACATGCATACACATACACATATATATACATACATACATACATACATACATACATACATACATACATACATACACACACACATATACACATACATATACACAGTTTGTCAGCCCCGACAACCACCACGCGCGCGCGCTGCCACCAGTCACAACATCAGCCACCCCCCTGCACCAGACCCAGCAATAATGAAATAATAATAAAATAAATAGATAAATAACAATGATAAAATAAATACATCATAATAATAATATTAATACAAATAATAACAATAAAAAACTAATAAATAATAATAATAATAATAATAATAATAATAATAATAATAATAATAATAATAATAATGATGATGATGATGATGATGATATGTCAAAGTAAATGTAAAAAACAAAGATTACAAAAACCCACTTCTTCTATTTTATGATTTTAACCTTTTTTAATTGAATCCTATGATTACATTTTTGCATTTGATGGTTCTTCTTTTCAGTGTAACTCTCTGATACATCTTCATAATCACAAAATCAGTGCACAATTCAGAAATTGATTCTTTTTTGTGTTAAAAAAACGTCCATCAGCATTTTGGCATGCGACCCTGCGCTCTCTCCCACCAGATTGGGGCTTTCGACAGAAAGTCAGTTTTGTATCTTCCAAGGATACAGCGAGTCTGTGCTGGTTGGAAAGGAGTGGGTTCAAGCCGATGGAGGTTGAAAATACCTCTGATAGTAATTGGGCACCCAGCTAGACTGCTGAGCTGTGCTTGAGCCGCTGAGCGCCTCCTGATGTTATTCAGCCACTGTTTGAAGCTTAATGAAAAACATGGGAGGGGCAGATGGAAGGATAAGGTGAAGGAGCTCTAACTGGATAGAAGGACAGAGTGTGCATTGAAATTCAAATCTACACACCAGCTTAGGTTCTTTTTTGTCTATTTTACATTATGTATCCATGCATTGTTTCCAAAGACATAACGTCAAGGTGAAATGGAAAGGAACTGACGATAGCAGGAATGAGCAAAATAAAGCAAAGACAGTTGAGTGACGGCAGGATGACTTTTCCATCTGATTATTATATTAACCAAAAAATAACCCATTTATATATATATAAAGTGTATTTTAACACGAGTGGCTATTTATCATTTAGTATCCTCCTTCCAAATAGATTATTACGGTCTAGCTCCATCCTATCTTGCCGACTTTATTGTACCATACGTCCCGGCAAGAAACTTGCGTTCAAAGAACTCCGGCTTATTAGTGCTTCCCAGAGCCCAAAAAAAGTCTGCGGGCTACAGAGCGTTTTCTATTCGAGCTCCAGTACTCTGGAATGCCCTACCAGTAACAGTTAGAGATGCTACCTCAGTAGGAGCATTTAAGTCCCATCTTAAAACTCATTTGTATACTCTAGCCTTTAAATAGACCCCCCTTTTTAGACCAGTTGATCTGCCGTTTCTTTTCTTTTCTCCTCTGCCCCCTCGCCGGGTTATTCCGGTTCCGGGGACCATGGATGAAGTGCTGGCTGTCCAGAGTTGGGACCCGGGGTGGACCGCTCGCCTGTGCATCGGTTGGGGACGTCTCTGCGCTGCTGACCCGTCTCCGCTCAGGATGGTCTCCTGCTGGCCCCACTATGGACTGGACTCTCACTATTATGTTAGATCCACTAAGGACTGTACTTAGAGGGGGGGGGTTACCCACATATGCGGTCCTCTCCAAGGTTTCTCATAGTCATTCACATCGACGTCCCTTATGTGGGCTCTGTACCGAGGATGTCGTTGTGGCTTGTTCAGCCCTTTGAGACTTTTGTGATTTAGGGCTATATAAATAATCATTGATTGATTGATTGATTACATTATTATTTGTCAATACAATAGGAATCTTTAATTGTGGTCCTAATTATATACAACAAATTGTTGTAATGACCACACTTTTTTAAGCAAGAAAGCAGAAAAATGAATAAAACCCAAAAGAGTTCTGGTCAAATGTGTTAAAATGAGCTTGATACAGCTTGACTTGAACTCACTGGCATGATACCACATGACAGTTTGTGATCTGTATCATTTCCTGTCCTGGTGTCCTTATTTTGGTTCTACTTGCTGTTGCACGCTTTGTTTCTCCAAGTACGTCTTGCTGCAGCCGACCAAGACCCTCCACTTAAAAACGTGCCCACAGAGGTGACGGCAACGAAAGTGAAGCTGGGGAAACAATACTTAACACAAAAATCAGAAATAAATAACAAATAAAAAAATCTGCTGAAAATACCTTCAGCCAACGTGCGCCATCGTGACACTCATGAAGACATTTAGTGATGTATAGGAAACCTTTGAGTGGTTGTCATGTGACCGTCATGTGACTATCCCAGGTGTTTGCTTCTCCAAAATAATGACAGGTACGTTAGCTCATTTCCAAAATCTTATTTTTGGCACATTTTTAAGCCATTCACAATTCCAATGCTTTAATAGGGTTTCACGTATTACAATTCAACTGTTCTCATTACAGTTTATCTGTCACAGGCGAGACCCCAGGATGCAGAGACAGGAGGCGGTGTGCAGGTCAAAGTTTTAATGGACTTATATTACATAAAGCAACAGAAACAAAAGAGTAGTGCAAGGGTCGTAAGAGCAGCGGAGGAACTTGTCCACGCTAACAAAAGGCAATAAGCTTGCGCTGGCTTGGAGCAACAGGTACACCTAAATAGACTTAATCAGAAATGGAAAACAGGTGCGCTGGCAGGAAACTAAATAAAGTGAAGATGTGGAAACAGGAAGTAGAACCAAAATGAGAGCACCAGGACAGGAAATGATACGGAACACTGTCCAAACAGTCATGTGGGATGGTGACATTGTCAATTAATTTACCGTATTTTCCGGACCATAGGGCGCACTGGATTATAAGGCGCACTGCCGATGAATGGTCTATTTTTGATATTTTTTCATATATTAGGCGCACCGGATTATAGGTCGCATTAAAGGAGTCATATTATTATTACTTTTTCTTAAATGTAAAACACTTC
This sequence comes from Entelurus aequoreus, assembly GCF_033978785.1. Taxonomy (NCBI): domain Eukaryota; kingdom Metazoa; phylum Chordata; class Actinopteri; order Syngnathiformes; family Syngnathidae; genus Entelurus; species Entelurus aequoreus. The sequence goes on along the minus strand of NC_084735.1, from coordinate 16,468,059 downwards.
CTTGTGGTCTACATAACATGTAATGGTGGTTATTTGGTCAAAATATGATGATGACGAAGACGATGACTTTGGTTTTCTTTGATCAGTCGTTTTACAGCCGTGTTACAGACATAATTAAGATATGTAAATAAAAATTTACAAATATCTAATTTCACAACATATATTTTTGCGGTTTATAGTCTGGTGCGGCTAATGTGTGTAAAACAATGATTTTCTTCTAAATTTGGTGATTGCGGTTTAAATACCAGTGCGCTCGATAGCCCAGAAAATACAGTACATCTATGTATACACGAGTTATTTAAAGGCCCACTGAAATGAAATTATCTTATTTAAACGGGGATAGCAGGTCCATTCTATGTGTCATACTTGATCATTCCGCGATATTGCCATATTTTTGCTGAAAGGATTTAGTAGAGAACATCGACGATAAAGTTCGCAACTTTTGGTTGCTGATAAAAAAGCCTTGCCTGTACCGGAAGTAGCGTGACGTCACAGGTTGTGGAGCGCCTCACATCTGCACATCTGCAATGCGACGATTACCCCATAAATTTGAGCGATGATGAAAGATTAGTGGATGAGGAAAGTGAAAGTGAAGGATTAGAGTGCAGTGCAGGACGCCAGGATGTATCTTATTTCGCTCTGACCATAACTTAGGTACAATGGCTCATTGGATTCCACACTTTCTCCTTTTTCTATTGTGGATCACGGATTTGTATTTTAAACCACCTCGGATACTATATCCTCTTGAAAATGAGTCGAGAATGCGAAATGGACATTCACAGTGACTTTTATCTCCACGACAATACATCAGTGAAGCACTTTAGCTCCAGAGCTAACGTGATAGCATCGTGGTTAAATGCAGATAGAAACAAAAGAAATAAGCCCCTGACTGGAAGGATAGACAGAAGATCAACAATACTACTATCAGGAGACACCGAACCAAACACTGGACCTGTAACTACACGGTTAATGCTGTGCCGCCTGTCGAAGCCTAGCAATGCTGTTGCTAACGACGCCATTGAAGCTAACTTAGCTACGGGACCTCGTCAGAGCTATGATAAAAACATTAGCGCTCCACTTACGCCAGCCCTCATCTGCTCATCAACACCCGTGCTCACCTGCGTTCCAGCGATCGATGGCGCGACGAAGGACTTCACCCGATCATTGATGCGATCGGCGGCTAGCGTCGGCTAGCGTCGGGTAGCGTCGGCTAGCGTCGGATAGCGCGTCTGCTATTCAAGTCAAAGTCCTCCTGGTTGTGTTGCTTCAGCCAGCCGCTAATACACCGATCCCACACACAGCTTTCTTCTTTGCAGTCTCCATTGTTCATTAAACAAATTGCAAAAGATTCACCAACACAGATGTCCAGAATACTGTGGAATTTTGCGATGAAAACAGAGCCGTTTGTATTGGGATACAATGTGTCCGAATACTTCCGCTTCAACCATTGACGTCACGTGCAAACGTCATCATACATAGACGTTTTTCAAGCGGAAGTTTCCCGGGAAATTTAAAATTGCACTTTATAAATTAATCCGGCCGTATTGGCATGTGTTGCAATGTTAAGATTTCATCATTGAAATATAAACTATCAGACTGTGTGGTCGGTAGTAGTGGGTTTCAGTAGGCCTTTAAAGGAGTCATATTATAATTATTTTTTCTTAAATGTAAAACACTTCCTTGTGGTCTACATAACATGTAATGGTGGTTATTTGGTCAAAATATGACAATGATGATGACTTCGGTTTCGTTTGATCAGTCGTTTTACAGCCGTGTTACAGACATAATTAAGGTATAAGACTATAAACCGCAAAAATATATGTTGTGAAATTAGATATTTGTAAATAAATATCTAATTTCACAACATATATTTTTGCGTCTTATAGTGTGGTGCGGCTAATGTGTGTAAAACAATGATTATCTTCTAAATTTGTTAATTGCGGTTTAAATAGCAGTGCGCTCGATAGCCCAGAAAATACGGTAAATCTATGTATACACAAGTTCTTTAAGTACCTTCTGCCATCTAGTAGAAGATTTCTCAATTGGGCTGCCTGTCACTCTGCGTCATTTGCATAGATAGGTGAACAAAAGTACCGTACTTAAAATTAATTATTTGAGGGCTTGTCCACAATAGTGACCACTCTCCGTGCCCTCAGTGAGGGGGGCTTTAAGCCTCCCTGCCTCCTGTTTTGCGCCTGTCTGGCCAGCCGCTACTGAAGCCTCCTCAGTCATCATACATTCCCTTTCTATCGCACCACAAAGTCGCAGTCGCGCTGCCAACATCAGCAACAGGTGCTGGAAAAATGTCAACAGACTGAAGATGAGCTTAGACAGAATACACGGGTGGAACCGTTATTTTGTCACATGCGCAAACAGACCCCGGCGGCCAACAGTTTGCATTCAGGGGTGGGCAGACAACTGGTGTTTCCGAGATGGAGCTCAGGCTGGGTTTAGCAATGAATAAAGATGTTTGGCTGCCTAAATGCTCCCCAGAAATCTATTATTAATGCATCTGTCATTCCTGCAGAATACATTTGCCATGGTCTGTATCCCAATAAGACATTCATTTGGTCAGGTTTCAGAGTGCCCTGTTCTGGCCTCTGCTCGGTTTGCAGACAGCTCGGTGACTGTGGTGAGAGAAACGAGGCAGGTGGACGCATTCGGAACAGCAGAAAGATGCCAGATTATTTCTCAAAGGGGACCTATAATGCTTTTTACTAGGGATGTCCGATAATGGCTTTTTGCCAATATCCGATATTCCGATATTGTCCAACTCTTAATTACCGATATATACAGTCGTGGAATTAACACATTATTATGCCTAATTTGGACAACCAGGTATGGTGAAGATAAGGTCCTTTTCAAAAAAAAAAAAAAATAAGATAAATAAATTAAAAACATTTTCTTGAATAAAAAAGAAAGTAAAACAATATAAAAACAGTTACATAGAAACTAGTAATTAATGAAAATGAGTCAAATTAACTGTTAAAGGTTAGTACTATTCGTGGACCAGCAGCACGCACAATCATGTGTGCTTACGGACTGTATCCCTTGCAGACTGTATTGATATATATTGATATATAATGTAGGAACCAGATTATTAATAACAGAAAGAAACAACCCTTTTGTGTGAATGAGTGTAAATGAGTGTAAATGGGGTAGGGAGGTTTTTTGGGTTGGTGCACTAATTGTAAGTGTAACTTGTGTTTTTTTATGTTGATTTGATAAAAAAATACAATAAAATTAAAATAAAAATAAAAAAACGATACAGATAATAAAAAAAACATACCGATAATTTCCGATATTACATTTTAAAGCATTTATTGGCCGATATTATCGGACTTCTCTACTTTTTACCTATTAGTACTTGTTTTTGTGTTTTTGGGATCTACATTAGTCCCGAACATTTAAAGTCGAACCATGGGGGCATGGCGACGATATTTATAAAACAATCTTGCCTTCCTTCATACATCCACCAAATGAGTCGTTTGGAATTTGCTCTGACTCGTGAAGTCTTCGGGCCTGTGACGTGTGCGGATATCTTCATGGTATAGGTTTACCCGAAGAGCGTTGTGCGAATCCGCCATTGTAGTCAATAAGCTCCTTCTTTTTCTCTATCCTCTTGTTGTGGAGAAGACTGGCTCGCACATGCATCCTCCGCTGTTGCCATTTCTAAAACAAAGTAGCGTGTAGTTTGAATGTGGAGGCGCATGGCTGACAGGGAGACGATGCTGTCAAAGTGGAGGCACGTAAATAATACCGCCCACAAAATCGTGTTGAAAAGCTGAATATACTGAGGATAAACTACTGTTTGAAGAAGCCTGCACGAAGGAAGGGTGAGACGTTGGAGCAGACGGAAGCCGAGAGAGTGAGGCGAAAGTGACTTTGGTGCTGTAAATGTGGAACTTGACCCATGTTATTTTGACATAAATGGACTGCTTACCCAGATAAACCGGGGAAAAAAGTCCACGGCCAGCTGTACAAAACGCTCAACTGTCCATCGAGTGAGTCACACTTTCATATTGTACATTATGTATGCAGCAAGTCATGCGTGTTATTACAACTACAGTACATAAACTGTCTGGCTTGATGTGTACAAACAAAACATGCAATGTGGGCTAATATTTTACACATACTGTAAGATGATTGTCCATGTCAATACAGATTAGTGTCCTGCCGCAGTGTTGTGCATTATAAACTGAAACACGTTTCGTGCTGACATAGAGGCTACCTTATCTCTTTACGTAACAAGCTTTTTTAATGGCTAATACCGTAGCACGCCGATGTGTTACTACGCTAGAAAAAGAGTTCCTCAGTGTTGGCTATTACAATAACAATGTCGCTTCAGCTTGGTTATTATACACCTTACGGAACGTAAATTAAGTATTGTTGACGCTTTTTGAATGTATTTTCAAAGTGTTTTAGAGCCAGAATTGATTGCTCCCATTAGCCGCATCGCTAGTCACCTAAAACGAGCCGATTTTTACATGTTAGAATGCAAGAAAAGTAAAAAACCTTTTGTCTTCTTGTCTCTCATAATGATTGTGAATGATTGGCAAAATTCCCAATAAAAGTGCAGTTTCCTTTTAATTTTGTTGTACTGTTTATGTTAATATTTACAAATTCAAGTAATCATTCCCTGAACATGAGAGGACTTTTAGGACAAAAAACGAATTATTTAAATGAGTTAGGAAATTAATGGATGGATGTAGTTTTTGATTATGTTTAGTTACTGTGTACTATTAACTTTGTTTTGCTCAAATTAACAGATTATGAATATGTATTACATTTTGGGAAGCCACCCTTTGGCGGGCCAATCAAAATGACTCGGCGGTCCGCACTTTGGGCACCTCCGCTCTTGATAGTCAAGTTTAAATATCTTCTCGGACCTCACTTAAGTATTCAATCTCTGCCATTTTTATGATTATCTAAGTGTTTTAGCCTTTTCAGGTAGAAAAAGTTGCACATGAGATATGTTTATTTGTGGGGATCCCCGGTGTCTGTGTTCTAGTTGGTAAAAAACAACAACATACATTTGACTTATTCGTGACTATGTGCAAAATCTAACAAATCCTTACAACCTTAACAGAAAGCACGACAAAATCAATCCACAATCACTCACTTTTTTAGCCTCCTCTACGTTTTATGCAACAGGTTCAAAGCTTCTTCCAGCAGGAATCAAACAGCTTGACACATTAGAAAGTGCAGCTAATAAGTGAAACAAGCACCACAGGGTGCCCTGGGAAAGGAAATGTAGCCGCCTCTCAAAGATCCTGATGGGCACCATGCTGGTAGTCCTTTCCTCCGTAAATCCACCATTGATTTTTTATTTCTCTGTGGCTTTTGTAGTGTTAAAATCTATCATTATGTACAGTATGACGTGCTGTTAAGCACTGACAAAGAAGACACTGCTTGTGTCCAAGCATCCATACAAACCTGTTCTATAGTGCTGGTCCTCATTAGGATCCTAGCAGACCTGGACTGGTTGCCAGTGATTTACAGATGGACGAAGAACAATGAAATAAATAATAATACAAATTAAAATCCAGTCCACCAATGGACAATTTAGAGTATGCCTAATGTACAGCATAGTTTTGGTTGTGCTTACCGACCTCTAAGCAATTTGATTTGGGGCATGGTGTAATGATAAGTGTGACCAGTAGATGGCAGTCATACATAAGAGATACATGTAAACTGCAAGATGACGCCAGTAAACAACACCAAAACTTTGAATGTTCCATGGAGAATATAGAACAATACACACGGCGCTCAAAAATCTGTCAAAATGATTTTAGTACAACTTTGGTAAGCTATGAAGCCGCACCGCTTGATGGATTGTCGGCGCATTAAACATACGAGTATTATTATGGTGTGTGTATAAGGACTGCAAAATGGCACCTATTAGCAGACATATTACCTGGCGTTTCGTTTCGAAATATTATGCAAAACCAACTTTTCTTACCTTCTGCTACCTGCTGCTGTGTATTTGGGATCTGCATAAGTCCGAAAAATGTGCGCATGTCTGCCGTTGTAGTCGGTGCCGGCACCGTAGTCGATAAGCTTCTTCTTTTGTGGCCATTATCTTTTGCTGTTGCCATTTCTAATACAAAGTAGTGTAAAGTTTGAACTTATATCTGTGAGTGGACCAGCTATCAAAGTGCTAAAAACTGTTGTGGGTTTACATAATTCACCCACGGAACTTTATTTATTAGAGGGTTCTGGTTGGACGGTTTTTTCACAAGACAAATTTCTGGCGTTGATGTTGCTTTATTGAGCCACGGATGAGGAGATGCTGCTCCGTTATTGATTGAAGTAAAGTCTGAATGTCATTAAAACAGTTAGCTCCATCTTTTGACACTTCTTCCACTCCAGTCCTTGCACCGCTACAAATAAGATGACAGGGAGAAGACGCTGTCGAAGGTGAGCTACATAAATAAGACCGCCCACAAAACGTCCGTTGTGTCCTTGGGCAAGACACTTCACCCTTGCTCCTGATGGCTGCTGGTTAGCGCCTTGCATGGCAGCTCCCGCCATCAGTGTGTGAATGTGTGTGTGAATGGGTGAATGTGGAAATACTGTCAAAGCGCTTTGAGTACCTTGAAGGTAGAAAAGCGCTATACAAGTATAACCCATTTATCATTTATCATTTAAAACGGCGCATCCTGAGGAGACGCTCAGAAAGCTACTTGAAAATGGTCTGTAAAACATAATCTATGCAACATTTTGACCAGAGATCCACCATTACATGTTATGTAGACCACAAGCAAGTGTTTTAAATTTTGAAAAAAATCATAATATGACCCCTTTAAAGCACTTTATAATCTGGTGCACCTTTTGTATGAAAATAGACCTGAATAGACCCGCTCATCGGCAGCGCGCCTTTTAATCCGGTGCGCCCTATGGTTCGAAAAACACGGCAAGAAAGGTGTTGCTGTGGCTTGTTTACTTCAGATGCAGTCAGTCAGGAGTCATTTGTTCAACATCTTAAGTTGTACTAGTAGTGTTCCTCAAGGTTTCATCTTAGGTCCCCCTTTTTCATCATTTGGGCAATTCAACTGGTGACCCGCGAGTTCTGTTCCAAAACATTTTTGCTGCAGATTCTTAAAAACACAAGAGAGAAAATAAAAACAATGACAACATAAAGGAAGTAGTTGAAAGCTTCAATAATTATTTTGTAAATATTGGACCAAAATTGGAAGAAAGGATTCCAGACCCAGTTCCAATTGAGGACTATAATGATACCATAGAGCGAAATCCCAACTCCATGTTCCTCAGTAATGTGACACAGGAGGAAATAGGTGAAAAAATGTAAATCTAAGACTTCAACTGATTGTAATGGAATTGATATGGAAACGATAAAAAAGGTTATTGAAGAGATCTCAGGACCATTAATGTATATTAGTAACCTATCATTTCAAACAGGTACATTTCCAAACAAAATGAAAATAGCTAAAGTTGCACCAATTTATAAGACTGGAGACAAACATCAATTTACAAATTATAGACCCGTTTCTCTACTTCCACAATTTTCTAAAACCATTGAAAAACTGTTCAATAACAGATTAGAAAGTTTCATAAATAAAAATCGAATACTCGAAGAGAACCAATATGGATACAGAGCTAATGTTTCAACTTCAATGGCTTTAATTGAAATTACAGAAGAAATTACCAATGCAATAGATAGTAAAAAATGTGCGGCAGCGGTTTTTATGGATCTAACTAAAGCATTTGACACAATTAATCACAATATTTTAATCAAAAAACTAGAACGATATGGCATCAGAGGGTTAGTCTTAAACTGGATAAGAAGTTATCTAACGAACAGGAAACAATACGTGGAGCTAGGCGAACACATGTCTACAACGCTAAATATATCCTGTGGTGTACCTCAGGGATCAATATTAGGACCTAAATTATTCAATCTCTATATAAATGACATTTGTAAAGTTACAAAAGATTTAGAGTTAGTATTATTTGCGGATGATACAACAGCGTTTTGTTCAGGAGAGAACACACAGGAGATAATACAAATAATAATAGAAGAAATTAACAAATTAAAAAGATGGTTTGACAAAAACAGACTATCGTTGAATCTTAGTAAAACTAAAATAATGCTATTTGGTAACAGTAGAAGAGAAAGTCAAACACAAATAAAAATAGACGGAATAGAAATTGAAAGAGTAAATGAAACCAAATTTCTAGGTATAATGATTGATGATAAATTGAACTGGAAATCTCACGTAAAAAATATACAACATACAGTTGCAAGAAACACGTCAATAATGAATAAAGCAAAACATGTTCTAGACCAAAAATCCCTTCATATTCTCTACTGCTCACTAGTGTTACCATATCTGAGCTACTGTGTAGAAATATGGGGAAATAATTACAAAAGTACACTTCATTCATTAACGGTGTTACCAAAAAGATCAGTTAGAATAATACATAATGTTGGATATAGAGAACATACAAACCCTTTATTTATTGAATCAAAAATACTGAAATTCCACGACATAGTGAATTTGCAAAGAGCTAAAATTATGCACAAAGCAAACTATAACCTGCTACCCAAGAATATACAACAATTCTTCTAAATAAAAAGAGGAGAAATATAATCTTAGAGAAAAACGTAATTTAAAACATTTGTTTGCACGTACAACACTTAAGACCTTCAGTATATCAGTATGTGGAATTAAATTATGGAATGGATTAAGCAAAGCAATCAAACAATGTACTAATATGATACACTTCAAGAAACTCTTCAAACTTAAAGTGTTTACAAAGTACAAAGAAGAAGAACCATGACAAACATTCTTAATTTATTTCATCCATCCATTCATTCATTCTTAAAGTAATCTTACTTATCTCATCATATGAAATATGACTTACTTCACCAATTATTATTATTAAATTCTTACTATTATTTATTTATTTAGTTTTATTGTGATTACTTATGGAGTTTATTGTGAAAAAATTGTGAACAGGAAGTGAACAAAAAGTTTTGCAACTGTTATGTAAAGAAAAGGGGTAGGATTAAATAAGCTCTGCTTCTTCCTACTCCTTTTCGAACATGTTGAAAAGAGAAACTGGAAATTTTGATGTATCATGTTGTAAGCTTGCATGTTCGAAATAAACTCAAACTCAACTCAACTCAAGAGTGCTGTCATTGAGATGATCTTTAACTAGCTTTTTTTGCAGAAGTTCCTTAAAAACATCAAAACACTGTGCCAAAATGTCTCCTGTTGAGGACGCTGGTTGACCAAAGTCTGGTCCCTGGTCCTTAATTTTTCCGAAAATGGGGCCCCAAAAACACTTCAGTTGAATATTCCCGATTCTAAGTTAAAGTTAAAGTACCACTGATAGTCACACACACACTAGGTCTGGTGAAATTACCCTCTGCATTTGACTCATCCCCTTGTTCCACCCCCTGGGAGGTGAGATGAGCAGTGAGCAGCAGCGGTGGCTGCGCTCGGGAATCATAGAGCCTTTATGTATATTTTTGGCATGCGTGAGTAAGTCATGCAGCCTGTGTCAAACAAAATAATGTCAATCACTGTGGCGCCGGTGGGGGTGGTGCACTTTCAAAGGATTTGAATAATGAAATATTTAAAAATAATTAGAAGGGAAATATGCACATGCACAGAAATGCAGAGTGCTACACGCACACCGTGTTAATGACTCCCGAGCAGATTTATGTTGAAAAGAGCAAAGGGGAGCCTACTTGACCCCCATGAAGGGACAAATGGCAGCATTTGCATAAATAAATGACGTTACACACACTTATACAATTAGGCAGCGGAAGCTGCAGCCGCAATGCAAAGCTGGTCAAATGAGTCCACACTAAATGAAAATGAGTGGAAGTAGTAAGATTGTACCTTCAAATAACAAAATAACTTAGTTGTAGTTTTTACTGAATATACAGGTGTGCAATGCCAACTATTAGCAAAAGACAACTGAACATGTTAATAGTTTTAGGTGAAGTTGTTGAAATATTGACAATATGATGGCACAATGGTTTTCATTTGCCCCGTTTTTCATATGATTCGCTGTCTGACAAACTTTTTTACCAAAATGTTACCACTTTTTTTGTACACCGTCCCGGTTCTCACATTACATATTAAAAAAATGGTCAGTTTGAGTTTTGAGCGCTTAAACAAAACATCCTACTTGTTGGTAACTCGGTCTCTGTGCTTTTTTAATTGATTAAAACTGAAAAATAAGCCAAGAAGGTTGCAAGTGACAACACTTTGATAAAGAAGTTGAGAAACACAATTCAACTCGAGAAAGAACTCGTAGCAAAGTACAAAGCTGACATCTTTGTGGCTACCCCCACATATTAGTTGTCTTCAATTAAGGTAAAAATAAATGTTAATTTATCCATTTTGTTATGCATTTCACATTGTTTTCTACATGAAAATATATAATAATTCTCTATAAAATGTGTTTTTTTGTTCACATTTTTGGGTGTCTGGAACGGATTTACATTATTTATTGTGGTAAAATTGACTTCAGTTTTTGTCAGACCTTTACGAATGGATTACTAATTATAACTGAAGTACCACTGCAATATTTTACATATATTTATTGTTATCATAGCTAATAAAAAGCAAGAAACTACAGTAAAAAAAAATTTAAAAAATGTATTTGTGTGAAAACCTGTGCGTGTTCTTTCTATAGTTAGACTTTTTTTTCCGCAGACAACCAATTTCATTTACTCGTAGTCAAGGTTTATTCATCTGTTCCTTTATTAGTAAGTTTGCAAAATAACTCAAAACGTTATGGGCAGATAATGATCAAATTAACAGGAAATGTCCAAAATGGAAAAAAGTCATTACATTTTAGGGCTGATCCGAATAATTTCTACTACTTTCCCTCTACATTTACGTTACCAGCCTCTACTTCTGTGTATGTTTGCAAGCGTCCCCGCCTACACCCACAGAGACAAAGAGAGTGGATGACTGGCAAGAGGCTTCACTCCGTTTTTCTTACATATTTATTTCGCAGGTCATGAGCACAGTTCGATTAATCTTTCGATGAAAGGTCAGAAATGGGATAGGGAACAAGTGATTACATTTTGGGTGTGATCCGATTCACCGTCTGGATCAGGGGTATCCAAACTTTTTGACTTGGGGGCCGAAAGCCGACTGCAAGTAAAGTAACAATATATATATAAGGCTTCTACATGCGTATCAGTGTACATATCAGTGGTGTGCCATCAGGGCCAGCAAGGCCTTCTCTGCTGGCCTAACATAACCAGAAATCATGATCATAATTAAATATAAAAAAAATTGTTTTATTTACTTTCCCTAAATGTCTACAAGTATTCATATTCTCTTCATGTCAAATTATGCTCCTTCCAGTGTTGTTGTTTTTAGGTTAGAATTTTTATCCAATCAGAATTCAGCTAGCTTATGTTGCCATGCTGTATCAAATCTGCCCGAGTCCTTCAGAATCAACTATGCAGGCGTCTGTGCACTGTAAGTGAACAGGGACGTACAGTTGATAGACAGTTGCGATAGCCAATCACCTCACAAGTTGTTGTCAGCAATGCCTTCTAGATGGCCTCACGCTGAGAGTGACATTTACGCATCCTGTGATTGGATACTCACTGGTTTGAGCCGCGGCGGTGCTATGCAGATCAGCAGAGCCACACGTTAGCGGATGAATTTGAGAACACACACAGTTGATAGACAGTTGAGATAGCCAATCAGATCACAACTTGTTGACAGTACCCTATCTAGGTAGCCTGATGTTAACGAGACTGTGATTGGATACGCACTTGTCATTCCAAAGTGAGTATTCAATCACAGGTTGCAATTTAGCAGGAAGCGGGAAGTGTTGACCCACAAAGAAGTAGAACATAACGTTGATTAGGTGGCAGATATATATTTGCAAGGCCATTTTCAAGAAGGACATTTAAAGAGAAATTACATCTTGTGAGACGATGTCGGCCAACCCCGGAAGCTTGCTCAGCTGTTCCGGCGATGAAATGGGGAAATGCCCGCCAATTCCACTCGAATCATCCGACGACGAGCGGTACCACTGGCTTATATGGCATTGAATGGGTGCTACGAATTGTGAGTTCAAATATTTTATTTATTTATTTTTTCACGTTTAATATGTTTTTTGCAATTTTAATTTTGACAGTACCACATAAGATATGTTTTAATTGCTGATGCGGGTTTATTGATTTTTAAATGCGAAAGAAAATAACCCGTTTTGTACACTGTTGAGGTGATTCAATACCCAATAGGCCGTATATGTGTTTCTGTATAGAATTTCTCCAGCAATGGTCATGTGGTGACATAAATTATCGTAACTTGAGAGGTAATCATTGAAGTCGGACATCACTGAAGGCCTAGGTGGGAAACGCATGGCCCGCCACTAGTACATATTTTATTGATATAATGGATATATAATTAATAATTAATATAATTGGATATTAAGAGTATGTGAAAGTTTGACTCCTACCTTGTTTACTTCCGTGACAACCTCCTTAAAGTTTTGTAATCAATCAGAAATATCAAAGTAGCGAAAATGCGCAAGACATGAATAAGTGTAAAGAGAGTGTTTTGCATTTTTCCCATAATGCATTGTAATGGATTTAAATGGGTGTAGTTTTGAACTACTTGTTTTGATTGGATAACTTTATGTGTTGGTTCCATTTTTTTTGCGCCATGACTAGGGAATGTTGTTTGGATTGGGTCAAATAAATAAATGCACTGTATTATACACTTTTACTCTTGTCAGTGAGTAAAGTCAGAGTTGAGGTTTTTTTTTCCTAAGAAAGAGTATATCCTTGCTTCTGTCGCCAAATGCTTGAATTCTCAAACAACTATTCCACATTTTTGACATGGATTAGTTGTATTTTACAAAAAAAAAAACTGAAATATGTTTCACTTTGTAGGATAATATTCTCAATAATTTTCCATTTAGCAGAAATAAGTCTGTTTTTTATGGGCCTGATTAACCTTATTAGACATTATTAGGCCAAGTTTACATTGCACACCAAATCTGAGTCTAAATGCTCCAAAGAGCTTCAAATTTGATCTTTTGGCATCAGATTCAGGCCACATCAGGAGGTAGTCCTGAATTCGATTAGAATCGGATCTTTTCAAATGTGACTTCGGTCTTAACGCAATGCGACCTGAATGTTACTCGTGTGTGACTTTTTCGTCAGCTTTGGGCGAGCTACGTCATTCGTGTGCATGGGGACAGACGCAGTCGCCAGCGTAAGTGGATATTTCATCACATCCGGTTTCGATGAACAAAATCTATTTAAGACGACCAAATTTTTGGTGCATCACTTGTTATTAGTGCGCAAATAGTAGGCTATTTGTAATATATGGTTATATATATCTATTTATATATATATATTATATACTTTGATTCCGAAGAAATAGTGAATGTTGAAGGACTGGAATTGACGCTATCACGCTATATTATTTGCACACAAAAAAAAAGATCACGTAGATCCACGCTGATGTCCGTGTCTCCTCTACTTAAGAGCCATTAAAAGGTTAGAACCATCCCAAATATATTACACTATTTACATCCTTTCCTACATTATATTACTTTCATTTACTTTCACGTAAAAAAACACAAATTTTTAATGTGTTGCAACTTTTATTTTATTTTGTAGTTGTAGCGACTTCCTCCCGTTCAACTTCCTTTGTTTTCACTTGATCAAAATGTGCGCGTTTATACTGGAGTCTGATAAAATTCATATTTTACTTTCAGTGTAAACAGTCAGCTGGAAAAAATCTGATTAAAAAAAAAAAATGATTTGGGCCACTTTGGCCTGCAGTGTAAACATAGTCTTAGATAACAGAGTCCCCATTGCCTACATACTGAAATCCCCGAGAGAAAATCTCCAGAAAGCAGCGAAGTAAAAGGGCAAGTGAACTCTAGAATAAATAGCTCAGTTTGCCAACAGTTGGCTATTGTGTTATTCGACTAAATTGTCCATTAACTCTGGATTGGTTATTGGACCACATTGATTGGTTAACCACGCAAGCAGTCTGCCCACAGCCTCCCCATTGAGCTTCCCGACTGGATATGCCGGCTTGGAACACTCCCTGGGGATGAATCACTATCTCTTTTTTCACATTGCAAACTTTTGTATTTGAGCAAAAATTAAAGATCTTGGAAGAGATCACTTTTAAGCACACATTGCTGTAACAGGTGGAGATGCAGATTATCATGGTTGTCGTTTTTGTGATCGTTCAACATCTTTGCAACAAAGGAAGCAAAAAGTTTATTTCATTGATTAGTGATCTGTGTTTGCCTCTTCCATGCCATTCCTATTCAGACCTCATTTTCATTTATTGATACCTAAACAGACTATTTCTGATATCGTAAAAGCTTGGTCTTGAGAGGCCGATCCAAAAATAAATATTGAATAATATAATATTGAATTACTTTAGTATCGATCATATACTGATTACAGAGGTGTGGACTCGAGTCACATGACTTGGACTCGAGTCAGACTCGAGTCATGAATTTGATGACTTTGGACTCGACTTGACAAATTGTAAAGAGACTTGCAACTCGACTTAGACTTTAACATCAGTGACTTCACTTGGACTTGAGCCTTTTGACTTGACATGACTTGCTACTTTCCCCAAAACCCAAAGATTAAAAAGTTATTTGGGAGCGCGCCGCTCCGTATTTTTCCTTTTCTTCGTCTGTGTCTATCAGCGTGTTGTTCCTGTCAGCTGGTGTGCTCTCAGTACAACAGCCAATCAAATTAGATCTACGCTGTTTTCATCCCACAGCTATCATCCAATCAAATTGCAGGACAACCAATGAAGAAGAATTGTCAAACAATGCGGCAGTGAGAAACAATTATGCCAAAGTTAATTTCGTTCGGGTATTAAAACTACGACTCGGTCAACAAAAAACGATGCAAATCATGCAGTTCGAATATTATAGACGGAGACGTAACAACTTCCAACTTCGTTCGACATTTGAAGATGCACAAAGAAGGGTAAGTTTTGAATGTAAGCTAACGTTTATTGGCTAAGTAACGTGACTTTTATTTGCTGTGTAGTTAAATCAGTGAGGCTGTAAACTCACTGCTAACGTCATAACCATAGACATCTTATAATGGTAGGCAGCATCGAGCGCTACTGCCTACTAGCGCAGACGAGACGCGGGGCCGCCATCTTGGAGTGGTGATCCGCTCCACTAGTGCAATTCATTTGGCAGGAGCAATGAACTGTCAGCGCATTTAATTCATCTTACCTCACTGAATACCACTGATTTTCACGCGCTTTGTTGTCATACGTGTAGCTATCATAAAGGACACATGTTTTGGCGTGTTTTATTATTCATAGTTTGCTTAACAGTAATATAATATTCTTATACGCTATAAGTGACCAGACGTCCGAGATCAAAACTGGGAATATAATCCCCAGAGAAAGGGGAAAAAAACGGTCAGCTATTTTTAAATTGAAGAAACAATATGATTAGGTTATATATACACGTGTATATCCTACATATACAATGTATGAATACATTAGATATCTATATATCTTATAGACTGTATCTCTGTTGCTGCAGCAGCAGAGAGTTTATTCTGTCTTGACACTTTGTATTGATATTTTGTATTACATTCTTCCCTTAAATGATCATGTTTACAGTGATTGTTATATATGTATGTCGCTTTGGATAAAAGCGTCTGCCAAATACTTAAACATATATAAACACCTGAAAGTCTTTATATCAGCTAAAACCACCAATCTGTTTCACTGGATTCAGAATAAAACCAAATGCTGTCTTACCCAACAATGTTAGTATTTGAATATTGTTACTTGAAGACTTATTCCTGGTTACAATTATACTGTTAAGAAAGTATTGTCTTATATTTTGCCTAAAATGAGAATGCATCATAATCAATGGCGGCTGGTGAATTTTGTTTTAGGTGGGGCTGAAAGTTTGTAAACCAAACCCCTTTAGGGGCGTCATCCTCCCCTAGAAGATTTCTTTGTGATTTTCACATACAAATATTGAAGATCTTTGCTCCTTCTCAACTCTGTGGTAATGTTATTTTCATAAAATACAACCAATAGTACATTAATGTTAAACTTACTTGTGAAAAGTAATCCCCCGATTCCTATTTTCAACAGTCCGCTCATTTGAGCAGGAAAACGCTGAACACCAGCCCGGCATCTTTGTTTTCTACCTGTCAGCTGTCAGTTTAGGCTGCTCGCCGGCTCCTCATCACCACTTCAAGATGCAAATTGCTCGCGTCACAGCAACCAATGCTGCGTCTACTTATAAGATGTCTGTGGTTATAACGTCATTGCAAACACGGCAATCTGTTGCGTCCAGTGCAGTTTGCTACCTTATTCATACTTTTTGTCAAGTGATTTTTTTTAAGCAGGGTTGCATGAGGTACCTACAAATACCGTTACGTTAGTCAATGTATCACACACAATAACGTAACATTAGACGGCGGTCAGCAGCACCGCGTATTTTAGCCACCTACAAAAAGACAAACATAGTCAAATAAAGGTCAGTTAAAATGTATACTATATTAAGAATATGCGTACATATTGCATAGGGCCCTGACATCTAAAAAGTACAACTCTGTTCATTGTTATGTTCATGTATTTGTTATGTTTTTCATGTGTACGCACACATCAACACACATACAGTATGAGATGAGATCAATGAGATAAGGTAAGAACAGAATAGAAACTGCTGTGGAACTAGTTACAATGCAATATGCCATGGACATACAATGTTAACACTTTTGTACAAATAAGTACAGTTGCACTTGTTTTTGCAAATGTGTTTATTCTGTAAAGGAATGAGTTAAATGTTTAAATTTGTTTACACTATTAAAATGACTGGTTAATAGTGCTATTATGAATTGCAATGTCAGTACTATTTTTTTTCCTGCTATTTCAAATGCACTTGTTTTAATAAATAAATACAACGTTTTAAAAGCATACACAATCTGTGTAAAAATATTAGTCTGTGGTTAAAAGGACTTGAAACTCAAAATGCATGACTTGTGACTTGACTTAAGACTTTCCAGTCTTGACTTTGGACTTGACCCGGGACTTGCCTGTCTTGACTCGGGACTTGACTCGAGACTTGAGGGCAAAGACTTGAGACTTACTTGTGACTTGCAAAGCAATGACTTGGTCCCACCTCTGACTGATTATACCCTGATACTAAAGACAAAACAACAAAATTATTAAATAAATAGATAGATAAAGCTAGCATCGGTGAGCTAAGCTATTAGCATGCTTGACCCTGGTTAGGTGTGTGACATGGCATAATGATCAATCAATCAATCACTATTTGTATATCACTTTTCATGCTCAAGCAAATGTCAAGACGAAGTGCTTTACACCAAAAAAAGTTAAGATACTTGATAATGATACTTACGATACTCCATCCATCCATCCATCTTCTTCCGCTTATCCGAGGTCGGGTCGCGGGGGCAGCAGCTTAAGCAGGGAAGCCCAGACTTCCCTCTCCCCAGCCACTTCGTCCAGCTCCTCCCGGGGGATCCCGAGGAGTTCCCAGGCCAGCCGGGAGACATAGTCTTCCCAACGTGTCCTGGGTCTTCCCCGTGGCCTCCTACCGGTCGGACGTGCCCTAAACACCTCCCTAGGGAGGCATTCGGGTGGCATCCTGACCAGATGCCCGAACCACCTCATCTGGCTCCTCTCGATGTGGAGGAGCAGCGGCTTTACTTTGAGCTCCCCCCGGATGGCAGAGCTTCTCACCCTATCTCTAAGGGAGAGCCCCGCCACCCGGCGGAGGAAACTCATTTCGGCCGCTTGTACCCGTGATCTTGTCCTTTCGGTCATAACCCAAAGCTCATGACCATAGGTGAGGATGGGAACGTAAATCGACCTGTAAATTGAAAGCTTTGCCTTTCGGCTCAGCTCCTTCTTCACCACAACGGATCGATACAGCGTCCGCATTACTGAAGACGCCGCACCGATCCGCCTGTCGATCTCACGATCCACTCTTCCCTCAATCGTGAACAAGACTCTGAGGTACTTGAACTCCTCCACTTGGGGCAGGGTCTCCTCCGCAACCCGGAGATGGCACTCCACCTTTTTCCGGGCGAGAACCATGGATTCAGACTTGGAGGTGCTGATTTTCATCCCAGTCGCTTCACACTCAGCTGCGAACCGATCCAGCGAGAGCTGAAGATCCTGGCCAGATGAAGCCATCAGGACCACATCATCTGCAAAAAGCAGAGACCTAATCCTGCAGCCACCAAACCAGATCCCCTCAACGCCTTGACTGCGCCTAGAAATTCTGTCCATAAAAGTTATGAACAGAATCGGTGACAAAGGGCAGCCTTGGCGGAGTCCAACTCTCACTGGAAATGTGTCCGACTTACTGCCGGCAATGCGGACCAAACTCTGGCACTCATCATACAAGGAGCGGACCGCCACAATCAGACAGTCCAATACCCCATACTCTCTGAGCACTCCCCACAGGACTTCCCGAGGGACACGGTCGAATACCTTCTCCAAGTCCACAAAACACATGTAGACTGGTTGGGCAAACTCCCATGCACCCTCAAGGACCCTGCCGAGAGTATAGAGCTGGTCCACAGTTCCACGACCAGGACGAAAACCACACTGTTCCTCCTGAATCCGAGGTTCGACTATCCGGCGTAGCCTCCTCTACAGCACACCTGAATAGACCTTACCGGGAAGGCTGAGGAGTGTGATCCCACGATAGTTTGAACACACCCTCCGGTTCCCCTTCTTAAAGAGAGGAACCACCACCCCGGTCTGCCAATCCAGAGGTACCGCCCCCGATGTCCACGCGATGCTGCAGAGTCTTGTCAACCAAGACAGCCCCACAGCATCCAGAGCCTTAAGGAACTCCGGGCGGATCTCATCCACCCCCGGGGCCTTGCCACCGAGGAGCTTTTTAACTACCTCAGCAACCTCAGCCCCAGAAATAGGAGAGCCCACCACAGATTCCCCAGGCACTGTTTCCTCATAGGAAGACGTGTTGGTGGGATTGAGGAGGTCTTCGAAGTATTCCCTCCACCGATCCACAACATCCGCAGTCGAGGTCAGCAGAACACCATCCTCACCATACACGGTGTTGATAGAGCACTGCTTCCCCTTCCTGAGGCGGCGGATGGTGGTCCAGAATCGCTTCGAAGCCGTCCGGATACTAAGAAATGCAATTGATTTGCTGGAATGGAGGTTATTATTGTTAGCTTAGCGGAGTGGCTCCACGCTTTGTTTGAAGATTCATAATTAGCCAGAGGGGATCGGTATAAAAAGGCATTAATCGGCAAAAGCAAATCGCATAATTGTTCACGAAAATTGACAGATACTGATTAGTGGCCGGTCGATCGTCACATCCCTATAGAGCTGAGTTTGTCACTTTAGTGTTTTGTTTAATAAAATGATTCATGACAAGCGGTAGAAAATGGATGGATGGATGGATGGATTCATGACATAGGCTGGTCTCGGACTGTTTACTTGTTTTAAACATGTGCACGCTCTTCTGGTTACGTGGATACTGTGCGTATAAGTGTGGATATATATATATATATATATATATATATATATATATATATATATATATATATATATATATATATATATATATATAGAGAGAGAGAGAGAGAGAGAGAGAGAGAGAGAGAGAGAGAGAGAGAGAGAGAGAGAGAGAGAGAGAGAGAGAGAGAGAGAGAGAGAGAGATATTTATATATATATTAGGGCTGTCAAACGATTCAAATATTTAATCGGGATAACCGCAGTTTGTTCATAGTTGACTCAATATTAATTGCGATTAATCGCAGATATATACAACATTTTGTCATTTAGAGCAGTGGTCCCCAACTGATTGGTACCGGGCCGCACCAGAAATAGATAAAAAAATAATAATAATATATATATGAATATATATTTAAAAAAAAAAATTAAATCAACATAAAAAACACAATATGTACATTATATATCAATATAGATCAATACAGTCTGCAGGGATACACTCCGTAAGCACACATGATTGTATTTCTTTATGACAAAAAAAAAAAAAAAATACCATACCCCCCCTTTGACAGATCATTAACAAGTTTTAATACCATGACTGTACAATTAATTTTCTTTAATGAAATGTGTTTTAAACATTATGCTCTTTTAAACACCTCAACACAAAAAGGACATAAACACTTTTTTAAAGACAATAATACCTGCAGTGGTGTCTTGCCAGATTGTGTATACATAATTTGTATTCCTGCTGTACAAGCCCTTGCATTCAGAAGAGGAGCTACACAATTTCACGCATTAGTAACACAAAATGTGGATTGTTACGGTCATGCTTTGACTGTCAAAGATGTTTGATAATGTAAAATGTGATATTTCTACCTGAATAATTGCTTCTGATATTCTGTACATGTTGTACAAGTTAATGGTATTCATATTTCTGCATGACAATGTTTTAACCTTCAGTATTTATTAATAAAATTTAATATTCAGCCTGGTAAACATTCTGTATTTACGGACTATCAATTAGAACAGGTTATAAAGGAATATACCATAGCACTGGTAGTGAACTGTAATTCCCTGATGTGGGCTACAGAGGGCAGTGACAGGCATGCCTGCAGTATTAAACCTAGTCACAGTGGGAGTGAAGAAGAAGTGAAGAGAAGGGAAGAAAAGAGAAGAGGTGAAAGTGTTTGAAGAGCGCTTTGTCATGATCCGTTGCCTGGGTCATGTTTTGTTTAGTTTGGTATTTCCTTAGTTGTTGGGTTAGTTCTGTTTCAGCACCCTTGTTTGTTTTCTTAGTTGCCATGGGTGCTGATTTTTGTTACCTGCTTCTGATTAGTTGTCGGTACGCTCACCTGCTCCTGGTCACTAATCAGAGAGCTATTTATTTCTTCCTTGCGCCACACTCTGCCTGGCGGTTTTGTTCGCAACATGCGACACCTTCGTTGGTATGTATTTTAATTTAGAATTACTAGCTTCTTTCTCCTGTTTTTGCTAAGTCTTACCTGAAGCACCTGACGTCCTTCTGCATGTTGGGGAAACGACCACCGCAAAACCATGCGACCTCGACGTAACACCCTTGTGTTGTGTGCGTGTAGTTCAACAGTGCTAGTTGTGAACAAAGGGGCTGACTTGTTCAAAGACAGCTTCATATCCCCCCTGCTTTTTCCAATACACTTTATTTCAATCTGCCAGAAAAAAAATATTAGGTAGAAATATCACAGAATAACATTACAAAACATTTTTTACAAAAAATAAATTTATTTTAAGACATTTGTTCGTTATTTTGGTGGTTAGACCGGACGTAAAGCATAGCGCTGTTATTGTGAAGCCAGACGTGTGTGACTGGTATGAGAAAAGACTTGACATACACATATACATATACATATATATATATATATACATATATATATATATATATATATATATATATATATATATATATACATATATACATATATATATATATATATATATATATATATATATATATATACATATATATATATATATATATATATATATATATATATATATATATATATATATATATATATATATATATATATATATATATATATATATATATACATACATATCCATCCATTTGTTTTCTACCGTTTGTCCCTCTCGGGTCGCGGGGGGTGGCTGGGGTATATCCCAGCTGCATTCAGGCGGAAGGCAGGGTACACCCTGACCTCATCGCAGGGTTTAGACAACTATTTAATTATATTCAACACAGGATGAGCAGTTATGCACACAGCATGCAGCTAACAGTCTGTAACATAGAAACAATCCTCGAGTCCTGACGAAAGGGTGAGCATTTATAACACTGATTGGAAATGAAAACCAGGTGTGCAAGCAGGAGAATATAAAGCCTGACACGCATGAAGCACGTTTGCCTCCCAAACTATCGGAGGAGATCGTTTCCCTTTTAAAACATTCATCGTTCCTTCGAGCCTCCCATGGTTGGCTTCCAGTGAGCACTATGTTCAATCTGCACTCCATTAGTGATCGCGCTTGAGCTTGGAGTGAAAAGAGGTGAAAAATGTGAGGCAACTGTAGCTTTAGCATTACTGATGCTGAATTAAGAGGAAGCTGACTCTTTCTATCCAGATGTGACATCTCCAGTCCTTCATGTCTGACAGCAGAAAGCTTCAATTAACAGTGGCTGAGGGCCGGTTCTAGGCAGGAATATATGAGGGGGAAGTCAAAAATGTGAGGGAATCGTGTGTACACACTGCGCCATCATACACTTTTTTTTTCTGTGCTAATACAATAGTAACATTGTCTTCTTCTTTATAGAATATGGTTGTTAGCTACAGTATGGGCCTGTTTCATTAATATCCAAATACCACGTGCTAAACATTGTGCGCAATCTATAAAATAGCATGTAGTCTTAGTGGGCGTGTTGCGTGTAATTTTGTAAGACTGCATGGGCAATTGAAAAGTGGTGCAGACCGCCTTATTTAAATGAGGATTTTGCCTGTACTATACGGGGTAACACCACAGAGACACTCGTTTACTCCACATTCATGTTATTGTGCTCCAACCTGTGGCATTTTGTGATGTTTTCAAACATGTAGGAGACATCGACCACTTTTTGGGGGCATTTTTGAAGCAGTCGTGCAGTGCATCTTGACACCATTTTGTTTTATTTCCTTGTTTTAATCGCTGAAGGTGCATTGGAGAGAGGCTGCACTTATTCTGCTCAATACACAAAAATGCATACTTCAAGAATTGTATTTACTGTATATGATTTTGCAGCCGTGTGTGGTACTGTCAGTTTGCACAGTTACTAAATAAAACGCAACATAGTGCTGGCAAAACCGTGATGAGTGTTGATAAATCAAATTGCGCCTGATAAATAATTACTTTTGCATTTTCTTCCCCCAGTATTGTGGCCGTTATGACCATCAGTTTATATTTTGCAGATAATTGAAGACTGATCAAGAGACACAATCCACTTTGCACAAACATTTAGTAAATCAGGACCTATGTCCTGGAGAAGATTATTGCACTTTGTCAGGCCCTACCATCACACCTGTACAACTTGGGTGTCCCACCTGAAGACTAAGCTCCTGCTGGGAGCTCTTAACCACAATAACGTGGCAATTTCTGAGGGGGGAAACCAAAAAATAAAAGGTAAAATAAATCAAGTATCCTACATCCACATTTATACTAACTTGATTGCGTACAATGGATCTATTCTGAACTTGTCCCACCTACACTATATTGCCAAAAGTATTTGGCCACCCATCCAAATGATCAGAATCAGGTGTCCTAATCACTTGGCCCGGCCACAGGTGTATAAAATCAAGCACTTAGGCATGAAGACTGTTTTTACAAACATTTGTGAAAGAATGGTGTAAAGCACGTCGCCACTGGACTCTAGAGCAGTGGAGACGCGTTCTCTGGAGTGATGAATCATGCTTTTCCATCTGGCAATTTGATGGACGATTCTGGGTTTGGAGGTTGCCAGGAGAACGGTACATTTCGGACTGCATTGTGCCCAATGTGTAAAATTTGGTGGAGGAGGAATTATGGTGTGGGGTTGTTTTTCAGGAGTTGGGCTTGGCCCCTTAGTTCCATTGAAAGGAACTTTGAATGCTCCAGGATACCAAAACATTTTGGACAATGCCATGCTCCCAACCTTGTGGGAACAGTTTGGAGCGGGCCCCTTCCTTTTCAAACATGACTGTGCACCAGTCCACAAAGCAAGGTCCATAAATACATGGATGACAGAGTCTGGTGTGAATGAACTTGACTGGCCTGCACAGAGTCCTGACCTGAACCCGATAGAACACTTTCGGAATGAATTAAAACGGAGACTGAGAGCCAGGCCTTCTCAACCAACATCAGTGTGTAACCTCACCAATGCGCTTTTGGAAGAATGGTGGAAAATTCCTATAAACACACTCCGCAACCTTGTGGACAGCCTTCCCAGAAGAGTTGAAGCTGTAATAGCATCATATTGAACCCTATGGGTTAGGAATGGGATGACACTTCAAGTTTATACGTGAGTCAAGGCAGGTGGCCAAATACTTGCAATATAGTGTATTTATATGACGTAATTAAATAGGATTGCATTTAATTTTTGACAACTATTAGTCTCGTTTTTAATTCGTCGACACTGGTTTACTGAGGTGCGTGTTTGTGTTTGTATGCGCGCGGAGCCTGTGACACAGAAAAGGGGGAAGATGATATCATACAAGTGTTGTAGCGTGTCTGTTTTACAACAGAATTCTACACTACTGCGGATAATTTTGTCAACTAGTCATGAATTCATTTTGTGGGTATATTAAAATATACACTCTAAACTTCAAACATTTTGATTTGAGGGGACAAGACATTTATTTGAGGGGGTTCTGCACCCCCTTGTCCCTGTGTAGAGCGGCCCCGGAAGCATTCAATGTTTAATGACACAAAAGAAGCTTGAGTGTGACTTGGTTGTAAAATTTGACATGATGAAAATCATCTGGAGTTTGTGCTTGTAGACCTGAATAATTCCACTTCATTGGGCAGAGGGACATACAAACTACCCTTACCGTGATCCACAATCCCTATGTGAGACAAGAGGCCCTTTTCCATCAAAAGTTCAGTAACGTTTGGTTCCTGGAACTATAGGTTTTTGTAAAAGTGTGTGGTTTGTGTTTCCACCACATTTCACAGTTCAAGGTGTTTTATACAAATCAGACTGATGATGTATAGAGAAGTGGTTTACAATATTTCTATATTATCCATCCATCCATCCATCCATTTTCTACCGCTTGTCCCTCTTGATGTCACGGGGGGTGCTGGAGCCTATCTCAACTGCATTCGGGCGGAAGGCGGGGTACAGCCTGGGACAAGTTGCCACCTCATCACAGGGCCAACACAGATAGACGGACAACGTTCACACTCACATTCACACACTAGGGCCCATTCAGTGTTGCCAATCAACCTATCCTCAGGTGCATGTCTTTGGAGGTGGGAGGAAGTCGGAGTACCCGGAGGGAACCCACGCAGTCACGGGGAGAACATGCAAATTCCACACAGAGGATTGAACCCAGGACCTTCGTATTGTGAGGCACATGTACTAACCCCTGTTCCACCGTGCTGCTCTATTTCGACACTAATACCATAAAAATAAACAGACAATATTAGGTCTGTTTGAGTTATTTTACTAAAAAGTAAGTCATTTAAATGCAAAGTAATCATATACAAAACAATATGATTTATAAAACAAAGTGTATCGATTTGTTTATGAAAATTTAGGCTTTTGTCCGCAATGTCCAACAGTCAGAAAGTCGTTTTCTCAGTAAAGGATGAGGGTCGGGCGATTCCTTTTGGTGCATTTCAGCTGTAAATAACAATATATAAATAATAAATGTCAATGTTTATTTCACGCCGACAACATGAACACATAACAACTACACAAATGGAGTGTCACAGACTACTTTTACGACATGTAATAAAGTAAATAGTTAATGTGATGTTATGGCTTATGGGATGCGATCTATTCTGCCCATAAAACCCTCTAAAAACATCCAAAACATTTCCATCAATGTTTTTTATCCATGCTGCAAATATGTAAACTAGTAACAGGAACATGTTATATTTACAGTATTTTGCACATTTCAGGCATTACAGTAACTTCTTCCCGAGGCATTAATATCACAAAGTGCATAACTAACGCTACTTCCGTCAATATAAACAACATAAAGAACACCTTCTGTGTTTGCTACCACTAACGGTAGTCTTTGCGAGAGCCCTGCTGCGTTATTATGTAGCACTCGTGCTAAACTATTTATTTTTTTTATTTTTTAAATATGACTTACAATGTCTGCTCTTACTGGGATGCTGAATAGTGGGATGGTTGTATCTTTCAGCACTTGTGCTCTCCTTGAGCTGCTTAATTCAGAACAATCCCTTTCCTCACATAAAACAATTCTTTACGAAATGTGATGTTCTTATGCTGCATTCTATTTGTTGAGACCAAGTTGCGAGCCATATAGTATCAAATTGGTAGCGTGTGGATTTTCAAAGATGATCAACTTCTCAGCTTGATGCCACAACCTTCTTCTATGCAGGCAGGACTTACTGTATGATCAACTTTTCCGAACTCAAAGGCAATACGGCAGCAACACAAGGAGCTTAAAGGGGAACTGCACTTTTTGGTGAATTTTGCCCATCATTCACAATCATCATAAAAGACATGACGAGGAATGGATTTTTTTTAATGCATTCTAAATATTAAATACATGTGATCAAAATTCCGCTTACAATTGAGCCTGTGGGAGTTGTTCTATTCTGCCTATAAAGCCCTTAAAAGCATCCAAACACCTCCATTAAGGTTTTATATACATCATGTAAGTATATATGTAATGTAGTAATAGGCACCTTTATAAAATGTAATATTTACCAATTTTGCTTATTTTAAGTATTCATTTCAAAAACGCATCATTACGTTTGCTTTTTTTTCTTCATCACTGATAATTACTCACTGCAGACTTCATTAGAGCCAACAAACTAAAAAACAAACTAATAATAAAACATCACTTACTGTACAATATCTGCTGTCATTAGGATGCAGACTAATACAATCTTGTTATATTTCCATTTAAATGAAGAATGACTCATAATCCTCGTGAAGAAAAGGGGTGTGAAACCAAGCGCCTTTTCGTGTCTTTCTCGCTATTACTGGGTCTAAATTGGCTGTCAAAGTGAACCAACTTTACATTACGTTCTCATCCTTCTCCTATCAAGGAGGGAGCCATTATTTACGATCTAGAATAAACTTCCACCAGCACCAAGACAAGGAAGCAGCTCACCAGACATTGATGTCAACAGAGGCACACAAGCTAGTGATCACAGCGCCGCTATAAATAGTTTGTCTGCGTTAGCGATTACAATAACACAATCACTAATACTTGGTTAATATTCAAGTCACAAAATGTAAATTTAGTATTGTTAGTGGTTTTTGGATGTTTTTTTATTATGTATTATGGCCAGAATAGAGGACCTCCCATTGGCTTTGCTGTAAGCTGACTCGAATTTACATTAATTTATTAAATGGTTATATATATATATATATATATATATATATATATATATATATATATATATATATATATATATATATATATATATATATACACATATATATATATATATATATACATATATATATATATATATATATATATATATATATATATATATATATATATATATATATATATATATATATATATATATATATATATATATATATATATATATATATATATATATATATATATATATATATATCCATCCATTTTCTACCGCTTATTCCCTTCAGGGTCGCGGGGGGCGCTGGAGTCTATATCAGCTACAATCTGGCGGAAGGCGGGGTACACCCTGGACAAGTCGCCACCTCATCGCAGGGCCAACACAGATAGACAGACAACATTCACACTCACACTCACACACTGGGGCCAATTTAGTGTTGCCAATCAAGCTATCCCCAGGTGCATGTCTTTGGAGGTGGGAGGAAGCCGGAGCACCTCCACGACCCCAAACGAGACAAGCGGTAGAAAATGGATGGATGGATACTACAGTAGTATTTGCCACTAGATGCCACTGTTTGTTTCTCATGCTGTAGAACTTACATGATGGCTTCTAAAGGCTGTACTGTGGATGTCTTATTTTCTATAATTATGTCTACTATGTTCGATTAGATTAGTGTGAAGGTAAATATGTGGCTGTTATTTAATGTCTAGAGGGCTCTCATTATGTTAAAAAAATAACCTATTTAAAAGGTAAACAGTTTTTATGCAGACCCGGAAGCAAATAACCAACAAAGGATGAATTACTAGATGGGTAATGAAATTGATGACCAATCCAAAAAAAACAAAAAAAAAATGTCCTCATATCTCAACTGATGCAAAGCATTTCAACCTTTAGGGCAAAATTATTTATTGACACGTTCCCAAAAAACCTAACACATTTTCGGTAATTCCACGTTTTCCTTGACAACACTCCAATTGAAAATTTACACTTTTTACAAGTTGAACATTTGCAAACACATTCAAACCATTACAACATGAAAACAATCCGCTCATGTCCCCAAAATTCCACATTTTCCCAGAAATTCCACATTTTCCCCCGTATTACACTTTTTCCCCATTGAAAATAATCAGCACCACCTGCGACCCCAAACAGGACAAGCGGTAGAAAATGGATGGATGGATTTCTTTCCCCCTACTCATTTTCTTAAGTTAAAGTTAAAGTACCAATGATTGTCACACACACACTCGGTGTGGTGAAATTCTCCTCTGCATTTGACCCATCACCCTTGATCACCCCCTGGGAGGTGAGGGGAGCAGTGAGCAGCAGCGGTGGCCGCGCCTGTGAATCATTTTGGTGATTTAACCCCCAATTCCAACCCTTGATGCTGAGTGTCAAGTAAGGAGGTAATGGGTCCCATTTTTATAGTCTTTGGTATGACTCGGCCGGGGTTTGAACTCACGACCTACCGATCTCAGGGAGGACACTCTAACCACAAGCGCACTGAGCATTCTTGACACATTTATAACATTCCAGTATTAAAACAGTCAGGCTACCAATTTCCTTGCGTTCAAAAAATGTCCACTTTGCCCTTAATTGCACGTTTTCTAGTTCAGTTTCAACTCTTCGGCATTCAAGTGCAATTTCTACACAAATTGCATTCTAATAAAATAGTATCAAATAAAATAAAATCAAAGACAAGACAAGACAAGACAAGACAAGATACTATTAATTAAAATAGAATAAAGTAAAATAAAACAAATACAATTAAACAAAGTAAAGTATAATACAATATAATGGAATAAAGTAGAATGAAATAAAGGCCCAATTTATGATATAAAGTTAAAGTACCAATGATTGTCCCACATACATTAGGTGTGTTGAAATTATCCTCTACATTTGACCCATCACCCTTGATCAACCCCTGGGAAGTGAGGGGAGCAGTGAGCAGCAGCAGTGGCCACGCCCAGGAATCATTTTGGTGATTTAACCCCCAATTCCAATCCTTGATGCTGAGTGTCAAGCAGGGAGGTACTGGGTCCCATTTTTATAGTCTTTGGTATGACTCGGTCGGGGTTTGAACTCACAATCTACCGATCTCAGGGCGGACACTCTAACCACTAAGCCACTGAGCATTTTTGACACATTTATAACATTCCAGTATCAAAACAGTCAGGCTACCAATTTCCTTGCATTTAAAAAATGTCCACTTTGCCCTTAATTGCACGTTTTCTATTTCAGTTTCAACTCTTCGGCATTCACGTGCAATTTTTACACAAATTGAATTCTAATAAAATAGTATCAAATAAAATGAAATAAAATAAAATAATAAAACAAGACAAGACAAGGTACTATTAATTAAAATAAATTAAAGTAAAATAAAACATATACAATTAAACAAAGTAAAGTATAATCAAATATAATGGAATCAAGTAGAATGAAATAAAGGCCCAATTTATGATATCCTCCTGAGAGCCCCTGGAGATGACACTCTCTCAAGAAAAAATTGTGAAGTAGTATGTGCAAGTAGCCATCAGTAAATGATATAATCAAAGAACAATCAGATCTATTAGATGGCAACTTCAGACCCGGAAAATGTAAAACAAAACAAAAAAAAATAGAGGGGGGCTTTAAAATACACTTTAACATCATGGGGTCCAGCATATAGTATTACTGCATAACTGTATTAGTAATATTGTACATTATAGTGTTTTTATTCTTTTTAGTCGTACCTGCACATGACATCGCTACACAGGAAATCTACTCTCTTGACTTCTCCTCTCACTTTCCTCATCCTGACATTACCATCACAAAAGACCGGACCTATTCAGTGCTGTTCTCAAGAGAATCCGAACGTCCTTGTGTATTGTTCCGTCTCATTGACAAGGTGAAGAGGGCAAAGGCAATCCAAAGAGGAGGCGAAGGCGAATGTGACTGACTTACCATTGAAGCCGGTGAAGTTTCCCCAGTCAAGTAGGGAGCTGTTGAAGGACGGCAGGGAGGTGTTGAAGAACACATCCGTGCTGTTGCCTGGGTTCTGGACGGTGTCGGTGAACAGGTTCATCTGCAGCAGGGTCTTGAGTAGATAACGCAACATCTTGTCGCGACCCACCTGGAGCACGAAAGTGTACTTTTTGAAATTGCTGGTTGATGTCTTTTTATCCCAAAACAAATACAAATTGGATGAACAAAGTACAAAAAAGAGTTTAGTCAATTAAATGCATTCAGATGTTAGCTCCAGTGATGGAGTCCAGTTCCTTCCAATAGCATCAGATTGTTCCTTTCTTCTTCTTTTGTTCTGGGATGGCATAACTTCACACAGTGTCTGCTATGACAGAAATACACCTCTAACCGGTGTAGAAGAATCCAGCGATGTGCGGAGTACCCTGCTCTCCTCTTGCCAAGCCCTCCCTCTGACTCCTCCCGTGCATCCCCATCCCTCTCCTCCCCTCCTCTCTCGTGCGCTCGATCATGGGGGATCCCGGGGATCAGGGACGGTGGGAGAGTGAGAGCAGGTGCCTTGGGCAATGAATGTTTTAGTATTATATTAGGAATCATCCCAGGAGACTCTGAATCAGGGTGAAATAGACTTATTGCCGCTGTCAATACTGTACAACACACCAACTCATTGCATGCGTACATGCATATGAGGACGGTTATCTGTGATATTGTTCCGGGCTTTTTGGAGTATTGGATAAAGGTAGCCCGATGTGCTTAGTAGGGAGGAATACCGATTCACATTGAACACAGGCGTCAAACTCAAGGCCCGGGGGCCAGATCTGGCCCGTCACATCATTTTATCTGGCTCGCAAACACCTGGAATTAATATGTCAATAAAGTACTTAATATTTTTTGACGAAATGTAATGGATTTTTTTTCATTTTGACTGAAAAAATGTATGTACTGCTTGAAATTGCATGCCTTTTAAACTTTAATAGTATCCAATATTGCAACATATATTACAGTATATTATCATACTTTCCAAACATTTTTTGTCTGAATAAAAATAAATACTTAAATATCTGCTTGACTTGTGATTTTACAGCAAACTACTCATCCAATTAATAAAAATTACAATACATGTTACGGTGTTCTTTACAGCATATTACTGTAAATTGAAAAAAATATATATTTTTTGCATTAAAATTCTGTTGACTGAGCTGCCATATTTTTACTGTAAAATCTTGTTTTTAACAGTGTATTACTGTAAATGGAAAGATGGTACATTTGTTTTTACAGTAGAAAAACTGGCAGCTATGTTGCCAGAATAAAAAAATAACTTGTACCGTTTTTCCATTTAATGTTGTAAAAACCAATGTAAATTTAACACAAAAATTCTGGCAACTAAGCTGACAGCTTTTTCTGTAACCCCAAAATATTTTCAGCTCACTGTTAAATGTTGACTAAAACATGAGATTTAACAAATTAACATTTATTAACACATGAACAGTACAAAAGTACAGAAAATTGGTACCGTTGAGTGCCGGTATCGATTCTCAGATACTGGGGATTGAATGTTAAAGTTACCCATCCTATAGTGTTGACCATTTTGAATATTGAAGTGGTTTGAATTGATTAGGAAAAAGGTATGGAATTTCAGGAAAATTGGGAAATTTCTAGGATGCCGAAAAGTTTGTTACAAATGTCTTAGGTGGGTCAAATGTTTCCATGCTAAAGTGGTTTGAATCAGTTCAGAAATGTGAGACAGCATGATGAAAAGTGGAAAAAAAAAAAAAGGGGGGGGGGGGGGGGGGGGCGGGCGGAATAACATTTGTTTGAACTTGGGGTGTCCCCTACGACTTTTTCACTTCCAATACGATACTAATTTTGCCTTGAGTATTGACTGATATCGATATTGAACCGATACCATTTCAGCAATATATCAGAATCATGGTTGAAACAGCCATCTCCAGAAGCCCTTGAAGCCACGCCAAGCTACAATGTCTATAGAGAGGTAGGGTGATGATAAAAGGAGAGTGTTACTTTATATAAAGAACCACTTTTACTTTTGACTTGAAATCACTCTTTTTAATGAAATGTAATCATCTCTATGTCTTTATCAACAGCCTTCTGCCAAAATAGATTTCTATGATCAGTTAAAACTCTTGTTGAACTCATACAGTATGATTTGAATGAAGAA
The DNA here is from genome assembly GCF_033978785.1 of Entelurus aequoreus. Lineage (NCBI taxonomy): Eukaryota > Metazoa > Chordata > Actinopteri > Syngnathiformes > Syngnathidae > Entelurus > Entelurus aequoreus. The sequence continues at coordinate 16,435,889 of NC_084735.1, read as the reverse complement.
ATTATAATTGTTGGCAATTTCAACATAAATTGGAACGATACAAAGAACAGAAATGATCTCAAAATCATGGACGCACAAAATTGTATTCAAATAATGGAAAAGCCAACCAGGGTAACTAACACTAACAAACAAGGATAGATCTCGTATTTAAAAATAATATAATTTGGCGATGAAATAAAAAAGGACTGACTGCAATACGATCTACCCTCCAATTAAAGAGAGGCAAATTGCAGGCTGTTCTTACGTTTGGAAATAAAATCTCAGAAACAAAATCTTCCTTCTCTAGAAGAGGTCATCAAAGGGCAAAAACGAATGTTCTTTCCCATGGTTACCACAAACCGCAAGACAGCAATAAAGACTAGAGACTTGCTGCTCAGAGTTTGAAGTCTGGGCTGGCTGTTGACAGACAGAAATGTACCCATGCACATACAGTAATAAGGTTACATAGCTGTAGAGAAGGGCCACAGCAAACTCTTTTATCAGTATTATTGAAGGGGCCAAAGGAAATGGCAGGTACGTTTGGCAAATTTTAAATAAGTGACTAGGCAAACACAATGAACAAGAATATGTTGCTCTAGAACTAAAGGTAAATAACATCTTGGTAAAGGACCCAATGATATTGGCCAATGCTTTCAATAAATATTTTTTAGACCAAGAAGTATTAACCAAACTGTTTTCCCCCTCTAATGTTTCGCCCAACCCAAAAATGGTTACTCAGCCCGTCTTTGAACGAGAGCAGATAACCGAGGGAGAAATTAAAAAGATAATCTCTGCATTAAAATATTCTAAAGCAATGGTTCTCAAACTTTTTCACCACCCCAGAAAACACTTAACTCTCCAAGTACCACCATAATGACCAATATTAAAATACAGTAGCGCAGTAGGCTTAACATTTAATTAAAAACAAAGCAGAGGTTTTATTTAACAAGCAGGTTTAATATTTTTTGCCACTGTAATATTATACGAAGTTTGAACAGTAATACTGTGTTTGAAAATTAAATTAAGCGATTCTCAAGCATGCCCCTAGATGTAGCCCGTGTGACTAAAACCACAGTTTGACAAACAATGCTCCAAAGCCAAGGATGTGCCTAACTTATACACAGACTTCTTAAAAACATATTCTTAGTAAACCAATCACTGGCTTCAAAGGAAGTACCATCATCCTTGAAGATATATACTGTGGCACCCCTTTTTAAATATGGTAAAAAGTTGTCGGCATCCAATTCCACACCAATCAGCATCCTTCCTATTATATCTAAGGTTTTTGAAAAGTGGGTCTCGAAACTTTTGATTGAAAAATATAGACAAAGGTTTTACCCCACTCCATCCTATGCAACTTGAACTAGTTTCTCATTTTAAACATGTTAGCGTTATTCTGCACTCAAATTGATCCTCTGAGAAACACATTAAAAAGTCAGGAACACAGTTAATGCATTTTAAAGAAATCCGGCCCATTTTAACAGCTGATGCAGCAAAAAGATATATTCACTGTACAGTCTTCTCTCATATTGAATATTACTTTAGAAACTGGGCGTTAGTAGGCATCAAAGTTGTAAAACCCATTGAACATCCATATAGTAGAGCCATATAAAATATGACAGAAAACCCTCTTCTTATCATCACTGTAATGCTTTAGAGAAATGTAAGTTTTTAAACTATGAAAACCTGAAAGTATCAGAGGTGTTATTCTCTTTCATAAATGTATACAGTATATGGACAAAGTCCCACCATTGTTAAGGAACATATCCATTAAAAAAGAGCCGCAGGACTTGGAACCATGTCAGGAACTAGAGGTGATTGTGAAGTGAATCACGAATGAACAACCTTTGGACTAAATATTATTTCTGGAAAAAGGCGGACAAATTTGGAACAGCCATCCACTCCCAATCAGAGAGAGCAGCTCACTATTAAGGTAAAACTTAAATCATGGTGACAGACGAACCCAACCCGCAAACATTTTAACCAATTTCAAAACTGCTGCTATTTGTTTGTGTTTTTATCTATATCTAGAAGGGATGGAACTGTATCAAAATCTAACGGTACGATATTAATGCGGTATATTTAAAAAAAAAAATCTTCAAAATGCCATAGTGTGTAAAATAAAGTGGCAGGAATGTTTAGGATAAACCTTTAGAGTAGTATTTAAACACAAACATAATGCTAAAATGTTCTAATCACACTACAAATGTGTATTTTTAAGTGCAAATGATTGTGCAGGAACATCCACTGTTTCAAGAAATATTAAACAAGCGTTACAGTTAAGTGTTTTTAAAGTGACAATGTAAACATCCAGTGTAAAACAATAATGTTCACTTTAGTGTCTTTCAACTTTTACTTTATAAGAAGCAGTGTCCTCCACAGTGGACATGTTTGTATCAGTCTGGGATATGCTGTTTCTCAGAAAAGTAAACAAAAAGTTTAAATTCTAGTAATATAAATACCTCACACAAGATGTTTAGCTTCGCCGGCTTCAAATATATTTTCCGGGTGATGGTTTATGAGTTGGATGGCTGGTTTGAGGATTCATCAAAAAGTTTTTCAGGTTACTCCTATATATTCGGGTTTTTTTGTGATATCCATCCGTTCCCTGCGACCTGGCCGGCTGGCTGTGTCGAAATTGGCGCGCTTTGCAGAATTTGCAGAACGCAAACTTTCTTACCTCTGCTGAACAGGTGATTTTTTTTTGCCAGGGTTTATTTGCATGTTTTTTTTAGCAACATAACTCAAAAAGTTCTGGACAGATTTTGATGAAATTTCCAAAAACAGCAATTCTTCTCATTTACTACAAACACACTTCGCTTCCTGTTTACAAACTTCCACGCCCCCATCTTGCCGGTCCTGCGCTGCGCAGAGGATTGTGGGAGATGTAGTTTATTTCAGACCCGGTCAACGCTAAAGCGCCAGAAAAAAACTACATCAAGTTTTTGTTAGATATCGTCACGCGTCACGGCAATATTGTGAAGATCTTGTAACCGAAATACATGGGTATTTACAAAGTTCAGGAGCTTATTCCCAGACCAAGCTGTCAATCCATTGTGCCTACATTTAACCAACCACGGAAGACACCATGCAATACAAACCAATCAGAAACAATGTAAGGCGGGTCTTGACGTCTTTTTCGCGCACCTCAGCTGTACGTTGTTTCTGATTGGTTCAAATTGCGTGGTGTCTTCCGTGGTTGGTTAAATGTAGGCGCACCTCAGATACACACACGCATTTCTGAATGCGCGTGCACAAGTTGCATTACACGCTCACGAATCTGGGTGCGCACGCTTATATCTTATACGGCAGAAGTGTCGTAAAACTCAGCGTAAGTAGACAACCTCTCAAGGGTTCTTTCTGATTAGGGACGGACAGACAACATAAAACAAACGTACGCGGATCTAAAACACACACTCTGATTGTCACACAAATTAGTACAAATTGGATTGCACGTGCACAGATTGAGATACACTTTTTCATAATAATTTTGCTACAATAATACTTACTTACACTGCTTGTATCAGAGTGTTTAAATGCAAGCCGATGTAGTTCGATACTTATTTTTTAGCCGATATCGGACCGATACACCATCTTATCGGGGCGCCCCCAGTTTGAATACTGATGCACACTGTTAATGTGAAAAGTTTGGATACAAAGTGGTTATAGAACTTGTAAATTTGAAATTGATATTATGTATCACCCTTCTACATACAGTTTTTATTTTTAACATGCTTAGTTCTACTTGAATTTATACATGGCCAAATGTATCAGCTAAAATCAGCTTGCATCGTAACAAGTTCCAGCTATTATTCTTGTGTGTGCTTGTGCATATTGATGGAAGCGAGCTCCAGCTCCAACACTCACACCAACAAATCATCATTGACATGCATGTGCGATCCAAGCAGTATGGTCGCATGTGGCGACTGGACACCCCGCTGACAGCCTCGCTGGTAACAACACCCCTGCCATGGACCCCTTTCCACTTCCTTCTCTGGGACAAAGGGAGCCTTAAAGTTGCTGTGACGACCCCCATCGCACAGCCTCTTCCTGGGGTGTTTTCTGGCTCTCATTTCAGAGTCTTCAATTCATGAGACGTCTTTGCCATGTTTATCCACACATATGGCAGGAATGGGCCAACAATATGAATTTGATGAGGAAGGGAGGCAGATTTGTTTCAATGGAGGATCTATTACCCTGGAGACTATTAACAGTACCCCAATACACTATTGTAATACTTCCACATAACCCAAAGAATGTTAGCTAAAAGCTAAACCAAACCAATTTTAAGAACCAAAATTTATCAGAGTTTTCAAACCGAAAGCCAGTAAATGAGCAGATTTGGAAAATAATCAAACAGGTAGTAAAAAAAAAAAGATTTTTATTTATTTTATTTTTTTGTCATAAAGAAATACAATCATGTGTGCTTAGGGACTGTATCGCTGCAGACTGTATTGATTTATATTGATATATAATGTATATATTGTGTTTTTATGTGGATTTAATTTTTAATTTTTTTTATTTATTTTTTTATTTTTTATTTCTTGTGCGGCCGCGGCCCGGTACCAATCGGTCCACGGCCCGGTGGTTGGGGACCACTGTTTTACACAACTTCTCTCAGCCGTCTGCAGTAGTTGAAGTTAAAAAGTAGCACTGATAGTCACACACACACACTAGGTGTGGTGAAATTACCCTCTGCATTTTACACATCCCCTTTTTCCACCCTTTGGGAGGTGAGGGGAGCAGTGAGCAGCAGCGGTGGCCGCGCTCGGGAATCATTTCGGCCGGGGTTTGAACTCACGACCTACCAATCTCAGGGCGGACACTCTAACCACAAGGCCACTGAGCAGGTAGAGCAGTTCAACACACATGAGCGTTATAAGCAGTTAACTTAGCAGGTGATGGTGACGCACGTCACGTGATCTACGATGGCCTAAAAATCACATCTCACAATAGACAACTTTTAGTCTCTGACATTCCACAGTAAATGAATTGGAGTTCCTTCAGATGTCAGACACGTATTACTATAACTTGCTATCTAGCAGACCCATGTTAAAAATTGAGAGGGTGTAAAATACAATTCATTCAAGATGTTTAACTGACTCGACTTATTTTTAATACATTTAAAGGATGCAAATATTATATGATGTGCTTTTTTCTTTTTTAAAAGAAGAGTAAATGCAGATGTAAATTGTTGTATGGCAGCTCCCGCCATCAGTGTGTGAATGTGTGTGTGAATGGGTGAATGTGGAAATACTGTCAAAGCGCTTTAAGTACCTTGAAGGTAGAAAAGCGCTATACAAGTATAACCCATTTATCATTTATCATTTATGGGTGTGTTTACTATCTGTACCTTGTTTGCTGTATTATTGCAAATACTTTCAAAATGTGCTCTCAATTCTTGCTATACTGTTACCAAGTTTTAAGCAAATTAATGCCTTGCAGTTAAGTAAAACGTTTAAAAATGTGCGTTGATTACATTTTGACAACAAAATTGCATTTGTGTATGTGTATATGTATGTGATAATGTGTATATGTATATATACTTTCAAATAAGCTCTGCTTTATACTCCTTTTTTAAGGTGTGATTGCTTATTGTGACGTAGGTTTTTTAACATGATCCAAATAAAACCGTATTGTAAAGTAAATGAATCGGACTCTAGCCGAGGTAAGTACCGAACTCAGACAGTTATAGTTATAGTTGGTGTTAGTTTTTTTCGAACATGATACATGACATATTTCCAGTTTCTCATTACAGCATGTTCGAAAAAAAGTAGGAAGACGCAGGACTAATGGTGACAATGGTGATGAACATGACACCCCTAGTAGTAAAACGTGAGAAGAAATGCTTGGGTTCTACACATTGTACATTTTTCCTGGATCGGACATTAATATTTGATTGAAAATGGCTTAAAATATCTAAAACGGCATATTTAATGAGGAAACTACCATTTCAAGGCCTTAACAACTTAGTGAAGTTGACGCAGAGAAATAAAACTCATTCTTTATTCATGACATCATTTTGTTTCACTCAGACTGTGTCCTTTCTTTAAATTAATAGCAAAGCTTATTTTCCGCTCACACTAAAAAAAAAAAGAAAGCAGACGTGTGGGTGTGCACCACTGATGAGCATTATCTTCAAGGATAACTCAACCTCTCGTTCTGCAAAAACATGACATGTGAATGTATCCTGAAGCAATGTCAAATGAAATTAATCCCCGCATTGCAGCAGCTTAATTTTGTATTGCGGATTCTTCTCCTATCGGGATAAAGACAGTGTGTGTGTGTCCTGTTCCTGAGATACGTTTAAAGATGTCGACGGCGTGGCAAAGTTGGTAGAGTGGCCATGCCAGCAATCGGAGGGTTGCTGGTTACTGGGGTTCAATCCCCACCTTCTACCATCCTAGTCACGTCCGTTGTGTCCTTGGGCAAGACACTTCACCCTTGCTCCTGATGGGTGCTGGTTAGCAGCCTTGCATGGCTGCTCCCGCCATGAATGGGTGAATGTGGAAATACTGTCAAAGCGCTTTGAGTACCTTGAAGGTAGAAAAGCGCTATACAAGTATAACCCATTTATTTGTTTAACTCACACTTGGCCATTCATGCCTTCACACTGAACATTTAGACATACACCCGTTTGCTTGTAAACCACTGTATTACTGCAATTGTCCTGATTATATGGATTATTTCTGGTTGTACGTAATTTTTCACACAAAACAAACATACTCGTGGGTGCTGAGGGTTTGGATTTTTGAACTACAGTTTAAGTACAGCGGTACTGCTGCAAAATCTATCATTCCGTAGAATCAAGTGCCCAAACAAAGAATTCCACATGTTGTTATCTCAGGCTATGTCTACACTAAGCCGGATAACCCCTTAAACGAATATTTATTTAGCCTAAGCCCCGTTTCAGCCACACAAAACCAGCGTTTAAGGTTCCCCTCCTCGGACACATTTTTACACGGGTAAGTGTGCCGTGTATTTCTTGAATCTCCGGCTCTTAGCTTTGTATGGACTCATTGATGGTTTACAAAGTGAGTTCGGAGAGGAAGTGACGCCAGAAAGATCGCGCTCCACACCGGGAAGTGACGTCAGAAAGAACGCGCCACAGCCAGCTTCATAATAAAGCGGTTTCGTAACTCGGAGCTAACCACTAGAAATATGGAGGCGAGTCATCCAGACATGCCCGTGTTTCTCCTTCTTCTACATGTACAGACGGCAAGAGAACTTTCGAATGTTGAGGTCAGCTGTGATTCTACTTACCGAAAAACTTTGTCCATTTGTCGAAGAAGAGTCAACGAGAATGCGGGCTACCGTGGATGTGATAAAAAAGGTAGTGTGTGCTTTGTATTACCTGGCCATCGAGGGAAGATTACGGAAAACGGCAAATGCTTTTGAACCGGCAAAGCAGACTGTATCAGTTATTGTCCGCCATGTATGTCGCAGACTCAACGTCTAGGTCCAGAGTATATATAGTCACCAAAAAGGAATGGACAATGAAGGTGAAGGCAAAAGAGTGAGGAGTGTCCTGACCAGATATCTAGATCCCTAGCTTGATTGTTGTCAAATGTTCTTTGTCACATTGTTTACTTTTGTGTCTATTAAAAATTTGATTCATGTATGACGGCTCAGGTGTGATTCACTACAATAGGGCCCCACAGCACACTGGATCCCAGTTAATTGAAATACCACAACACTGGATATTGTTCAGATATGTTACATTTAAGAACTTGCACACAAAGCAACACTGGAGGTGACTATGACGTGCGCATTTTCCGCGTATTAGGTCACGTTGCGCCGGCTAACGGAGGGGGGGAGGGGGTCTCAAACGACCATTGTGTGTGTGTGGACAAGGATAAGGTTAGGTGGGATTTACCCTGGATAACCTTAGGCCCCGTTTACACTAAGCCGGATAAAAGTATCCACGGTAAATCACACCTAACCTTATCCGTGTCCATACACAACAACGCCACCGTTTAAGACCCCCTCCGTCTGCCGTCCGCCGGCGCAACGCGACCTAATATGCATGTGCGGAAAATGCACAAGTCATAGTCACCTCCAGTGTTGCTTTGTGTGCAAGTTCTTAAATTTAACTTATCTGAACAATATCCAGTTTTGTGGTATTTCAATTTATTGGAATCCAGTGTGCTATGGGGCCCTATTGTAGTGAATCACACCTGAGCCATCATAAATTAATCAAATCTTTATTAGACACGTAAACAATGTGATAAAGAACATTTTACATCAATCAAACTAGGGATCTAGAATCACAGCTGACCTGGACGTTGTAAAGTTCTCTTGCCGTCTGAGAAATAGCTGCAATCGCTTTCTCTTAAGGTATTGATGTGTGATTTCCACAAGCGTCTGTACATGTAGAAGAAGGAGAAACACGGGCATGTCTGGTTGACTCGCCTCCATATTTCTAGTGGTTAGCTGCGAGTTACAAAACCGCTTTATTATGAAGCTGGCTGTGGCGTGTTCTTTCTGACGTCACTTCCTGTGTGGGGCGCGGTCTTTCTGGCGTCACTTCCTCTCCGAATTCACTTTGTAAATGATCAATGAGTCCATACAAAGCTAAGTGCCGGAGATTCAAGAAATACACGGCACACTTAGCCGTGTAAAAAATTGTCCGAGGAGGGGGACCTTAAATGCTGGTTTAGTGTGGCTGAAAAGGGGCTTAGGCTATATAATTATTCGTTTAAGGGGTTAAACGACTTAGTGTAGACATGGCCTTAGTGTAAACAGGGGCCTCAGTCTCTTTGATGTTTAAATTGAGTACAACTGCAAAATAAGTCACCCATAAATAAGCAAGTAGGGATGGGTACTGTACACATTTGAACCGATTTTCAGTACTTTTGTGTTATGTCAAGATTTGGTTCCCATTTATTTTGTCTTAACATATAGTAACACCCGAACACACGTTCCTGTGTCGTATTTCTTTTATTCAATATTAATACCGAGTTGATGTCAATTGTCGTGTCCAGGTGTTATTTTCTTTTCTTACAGTTCTGAGTCTAATTTGCAAGAGTAAAATAGTATGCTTTGCATACAGTTTACATTCCAAGACGTAAGATGGCTATAGCGCATTTTAAAAAGTAGAGCCTTACTGTATTTTCAACAACTTTCTATCAGGTATGCTAGCCTTGTTGGCATCTTAAATTATGACATTACCTAGAGACAGTCTGGCTGAGTGCTGCTAGAGTGCTTGTTTCCCCACCATGTGCTTGGACCGGTGTCGAGTCTGCAACCGGACATGACGTGCAACAAAGGTGTCAAAATATGGTATCGTTTGATCAGTACGAGTACTATCGGTGGAATTTGCTCAGCATTTGTAAAAGTACTGAATTCGGTACCCAACCCTATTTGCATGTGCCAAAGCTTTGATAAGGAAGGTGAGAAACACTATTGAATTCAAGAAAAAAAAATGTGTTGCAGGGTACAAAGATGGCATACAAAGATTGCAACACATGGTTCCAGTCCGCTCATCGCCATCTTTGCCAACAAAAGTCTTCAATAAAGGTAAAAATGATGTTTAAAGTTTAATTCATTCCTCATCACTCATATGTATTTTACATTGTTTTCTGCATGTAAAACTCTAATTATTGTCTATAAAATGTGTCCTGGTTAATATTTTAAGACTAATTGGATTTACATGATTTCTTATAGGAAATATACGGTTTTCCTACAATTTGGTCTTTTTGGGACGGAATGCTAACGACAACTGAAGTACCACTGTCAGGGGCGTCGTACCAGATTCAACATTGCTGCCCCATACACACTTGATATGTTTACTTTAACTCAAATGAATGCATGGATTTGGTTGAAACCTTGTATACACTTGAATTATGTTTTTGACTTTAAAAATGGGATTAACATATATAGATAAACCCCCCTTAATAATTTGGAATTTAAATAATCATATAACTTGCCATTATTCAATTACATACAATTATAAATCTGTGAAGGTTCACTTTATTTACTTCAGAGTGTAAAGTAGAAATGATCTGATTCACACGGGATTATCATTTTTGTTTCTCCACTCGGGCTGCGCTTGCTGATGTAACAGTTGGTTGGGGGGCGCATAATAAATGAAAATAACATAACATAATCAGTAAATAAAAACTAGTGACACCCCTGTTTTTAACTTCAATTGAGGGTCCTTGAATGCACCACAATTATGTGCCATGAGAGGAAACTACTGTTACTGATACTGTAACTTTCTCCTATGGTGCCACAGATATATTTATTATGTTTTTATCTTTCTTCTATCACTTCTTCCTTGTTCCAAAATTCTTGTGCTGTGTGTGAATGCTTAAAGGTGAGCTTTGATGACGTTATGACGTCGAGCCAGGTGGAACCAACTATTTAGCATTTTTGAGAGGGGGTGTAGTTAGTTAGACATTCTCAATGTGATTCAAGCAAGCTTATTATTGAACTGTCATGGTAATATCAGTTTTACATTCACTTTTCAAATGTATTTTTTGCATAACTTGCATATTTAAATGAGAACAAAATCTTCCCGCTTACTTTGTTTGACACCCCTTCTATCTGTACTTCTATCATGAAATGAGGCCACCATCATTTAAAACGTGCGAGGAGCAGCGAGATATTGCCAAGAAGAAGTCAGAGCTTGAAACCCCTAATTTGCAGTTAAAGTTGAAGAACTCTTGGGTTTTCTCTGTAAAATACATAAACGGACAAAGACAGGTGGCTAGGATGAAAGTGGCCTGGTATACTTCCTCCAATCCCGCCAAAGGTACCAAAGTGTACTGAACTTGAACGTGTTCTCATACCAGTGAGATGCCCCCAAGCCAGATAAGATACTGTGAATACACCCTGTTGTTTAGAGGAAGCATGTTTAAATACTCAACAACCAGCCTTGATCGCCAGCACCTGAGCTAAGACGGGTCCCGGAGAGGACCCAGTGTGCCACAAGGCACCACAAGGTGCCACAGTGGAACATCTGTGACCAGGTCTGCTTGTGTGCACTTCTGGGTCCTCGCTGCTGCAGTTTGCCCCTTGGGAACATCAACACAGAGGCAAACTGGATCCCAACTCCACACTCCCAGCTGGACTAAACACAGGCAAGCTGCCAGATTCCGCATCCCAACTGTGCAGTTAGCGAGGACACACCCCCGTCAGTCTTTTGACACTCTCTTTTGGACAGGGGGTGGTCATGATTAGGGTGCTTTTTGGCAATAAATATGTGATACTGACCTGGACCGCCAAATGCTTGGCAGGCTCCATCATCAGGGCTGGGTGTCTGCCACCACCCATATGCCAATGTGCTATAATTGCTGTCTTATACATTCAGCAGGCCGGCCAGAAGGACAGCCATCCTGAGCAAAATGGCCATAGTCTCCCTCTAGGGGCACTGTGTCAACTAAAGCCCCTCACAATAGTCCACCCCCATCTTAGTTCAAAACACTCTATTAATATTGTTATTGTTCAACACACTTACAGTACTGTTGAATTGGTCCTGTGGCACAGCTCACACCTTGTGCTGTATTAAAATGAATTCAAATCAACTTTCCTTCAGCAAGAAAATTCAACCTTTCGATAAATATTGTAAAAAAAACAATACAATAGAATGTACTACAAACAACTATATTAGTTTGTTAATGAAGTAATTTGATAATAATGTACAGAATGTGACGATCTGTCACTTAATTTCTGTTTGTCCTTCTTTGTTTTGTGTCTACTTCCTATCAGTGCTCTTATTTTGTTTCCATTTCCTGCTTGTCCCGCTGAGCGCTATGTTTTTTTCCCTCACCTGCTGTTGATTGGCAGCCGGTCCACACCTGCTGCCAATCAGCATGTTCCTATTTATGCCGGTCTCACGCGCTCCTCAGGGTTCGAGGATTGATTTATGTTTGAACTGTTACATGCAAGACGGCTTTCTCTCTGTTTATCCTATTAAAATCCTCTTACCTTATCTTTATCCTCCTGGTTCCTGCACCTTGGGGTCACAACAACTGCAGCCATGCGAGTTTGTGACATAATCCTCGAGCCCTGAGGAGCACGCAAGACCGGCATAAATAGGAACATGCTGATTGGCGGCAGGTGTGGACCGGCTGCCAATCAACAGCAGGTGAGGGGAAAAAACACAGCGCTCAGCAGGACAAGCAGGAAATGGAAACACAATAAGAGCACTGATAGGAAGTAAATACAAAACAAGGAAACAAACAGAAATGAAGTGACAGATCATCACAGATAATTTACCTTAGAGAGTGGACTTCTATATCAATTCCTTCCAGCTGCTTTTCCATCAAATACACAATTTATTTATTTAATTCAATGAATATAATTCACATCTTCTTTTAAGCACTGTCCTTTACACTCGCTTTCTTCCTTCCCATGTTGGGAACAACTGGGCTGCGTTCATCTCTAGCAAAAAGCTAATGCTAGGGAGTAAGACCGGATGTTTGGTCAAATCTTACGGGGTCCAATGTGACATTCGCTCCGCCATCTAGTGGTAGGGAGGCTCGTGACTCAAATTTTTGCTCCTAACCTAAAGCATAACAATTAGCAGAGAGACAGCTCGTATATCGGAAAAACATATAAGCTAAACTTGTATCCCGAGGTACCATCACAAGTTTCAACTCAAAAGGTGAATATAATCAATTTCATGACTTCCCATCATAATATAAATATGTTTTTTACCGATGTGTGCAATATTAACCATTGTAACTGTTAATACAATTTTTAAAAAGTCACAAGGTGCTAGCATGAAACAGCAAGTCAGTTTGTGAGCTAATATGATATCTGATATCTTCACTCACAGCTCAGTCTTGACAAAACGTACATACAGATGGAACTCAGAAATAAACATCCAAATCAAATTTTGGGGCAATATTGTATATTTTGGTAAAGTACCCCGGTTTTCATACACCCCACTTTTTGCATAATTCGGTTTTCGACTGTAATTTTCGTCAAAACTTCGCCCTGTTTAATGTACGGCTAACCATTGCATCGAACAAACTAGTTCATTCACCTGCGTACCATTCCACTGGATCAAGTATCCAAACAAAGAATCCCACCTTGGTGACTCAATCCCGCTAGTATTGATCCGCTACTGCTCTTGGCATCAATAGTATTGATGCTTGACTCCACCCCAAATTTAGTCAATAAGAAAGATGGAAAAAACATCAGTAACGATGTCAAGCCAAATAAGTGAATACAGGAGAGGCCAAAAATGTTGGTCTTTCGGGCCAAACACCGATTTAAATAATAATAATAATAATGAATTGCATTTGTTACACACTTTACATTTGTTAAAATCTCAAAGTGCTACAAAGTATTAAAAATAAAAATAGAAAGTAAGATTATATAAAAAAAATTAAAATAGAAATGAATCATGACACACACTAGATAAAACAGAAACATAGATAAAGTAGAAATAAGAGCCTGAAAGCACTGGATAAAAAACAGATAAGCAAGCAGTGCATTTAAAAACAAGAAGGCAGAGAAATTAGATCAAAGCTGTGCTAAAAAGGTGGGTTTTTAGTCCCTTCTTAAAATGGTCGACCGACTGTGGTGCTCTAAGATGGTCGGGGAGAGCGTTCCAAAGTTCGGAGCGGTCGAGCAGAAAGCCCGGCGGCCCATTGATTGTAGCTTTGTCCTGATGGGTTTGAGGAGGTTAGTGTTTGAGGAGCGGAGGCTGCGGGTAGGGGGTTGAGGGGAAACTAGGTCCTTGAGGTAGGAGGGGGCGTTGCCGTAGATGCATTGGTGAGTGAACAGGTTGATCTTAAATTGGGTCCGGGATGCGATAGGGAGCCAGTGGAGTGATTTGAGGATAGGTGTGATATGATCACGCTTGCGCACTCTCGTCAGGATCCTCGCTGCGCTGTTTTGAATGTACTGGAGCTTTTTGATGCTCTTTTTGGGGACCCTGACGAGAAGTGCGTTGCAGTAATCAAGCCTGGAGGAGATGAAGGCATGGACGAGTCTTTCAGTGTCGGCTGGGGTGAGTGAGGGGCGGAGTCTTGAGATGTTGCGGAGGTGAAAGAAAGAGGTTTTGCGCAGATAGTTGATGTGGGCTTCAAAGTTTAAATATGAAACATAAATAGCTTAAAGTAGAACTGCACTTTTCTGGGAATTCTGCAATCATTCACAAACCCTATGTTAGACAAGAACACACATGTCGTTCTCTTTTTTGTGCATTCCAAATATGTATATATTTTTTAAAAAAAACGCTAACAAGAGGCGGCTAACTATGCAGGTCATGGGGATACGATCTATTTCGCCAAAGAAGTGCTCTAAAAACCAGCCAAAAACCTCCAACAAAGTTTTATATACATGCTGTAAGCAGTGATGGGCAGTAACAAGCTACATGTAGCTAAGCTACATAGTTTAACTACATTTTCCAGTAGCTTGGTGGTAGTTTAGCTACTTTTTTAACAGGTAGCTTTTCCTGTAGCTTCGCTACTTTTGAAGCCATGTAGCGAGGTAGCTTACATGAAAGCTACAAGCTACAAAGAGAGAAAATTGGCTGTGAATTCTGGCCAAGAACAATATGGAGAAAATACAATGACCTGGATGAATGAGAACATCCATACATACATACGGAGAAAATCCATGATGATTGGTTGGTGTTCGTATGATGAGTCACAATTGGCTATGGTTAGGGCGAAACATTACAGACATAGGCAAGATAATGCGGGCCATCCAAACCAGGAAGCAAAATCCTAACAGACACTCACTTACGTCACATGACGACAAGGGAGTCAGAGACAGAGGGACGCTTCAAGCTGACCACTCAAAAAAATAAATAATTGTAACATAGTTGAAAATGTCAGAGGAATTCTCTCCCACAGATTAGAGTTTTCCTTTAGTGATGAAGATGATGTCCAGGAAATCCACAAAAATGCGAGTCCATATCTATATTTAGACAAATGTATGTGTTTAAAGAAAACACAGCCCAAAACCTTAGTTTTTAGTTGTTTACTCTATAAACCAAAATAATAACTGCTCTTTTAATCGAAGATGTCCAACACAAATTTAGGAACACACATTAAAGTGAGTTTAATTCATGAACAATTTTACTGCACATAACCATTACCAGCTGTTCCCAAACAACACACAAGTCATTGGTTTTTTTGTTGTCAAGGTAGAGATAGATGCAGTTTTTTTTACTGTAGGCAGGGAAAATGAATAACATTTTAGGGGTGGGCCAAAGAAAAGGCAAACTAAGTAAATACTGTGATGTGTGGGGATCCCTAAAGGTAGCTGTAGGGTTTCCCCAGCTAAATGACTTAAAGTTAATAATATTGGTCTCTTATGGGGTCCATTTGTACACTCTCAGTTACATTAACATGGATTTTATACATGCCGATGTACAATACAATTCAGTTAAATGTAGCTTTGATGTAGCAAAATAGCTTGTAGTGTAGCTTGCTACAATTCTCCGGGAAGAGCTTCCCCTGTAGCTTAGCTACATTTAATCAAGAGTAACTTGTAGCTTAGCTTACTACATTTTCTCAGTAACTTGCCCATCACTGGCTGTAAGTATACAGTATATGTAATGTAGTAACAGGCACATTCATAATAACATGTAATATAGTATTTTTTGGTAATTTTCAACATTATTGTAACTTCTTTCCTGGGGTCATTGATTTCACAGAGCGCATAACAACAATCGCTATTTCCTTCAACAACTTTAACAACTACCACTAATCCTGGCAGACTTCGTGAGAGCCAATGACAAGTACTTTAGGACAAATGATGATCCAGAACCTTATATTTTAGAACCTGAATATATGAAGATGAGCTACAAGATTCATAAGCTGGGTGGTAAGAAGATATCGCTTTAATGAAACATTAAACATGTAGCACTAGTACAAAATGTTAAACAAGCAATACAGAATAAGAACATAACAACACAGAAACGTACAAAGTCCGCTCTCACTGGGATGCCAGCTAATGGGATGGTTGTATCTTTCAGCACGAGACTTGTGATCCCCGTTTAGATGATGAATTCAACATAATACTCACACCTCATGTTATGAAACGAGCATCTTGCTGCATCTTCCTATCGATTTCTTAAGGCTTAAATTGACCAACTTCTTGGCTTATGGCCATGACCTTCTAAATAAAAGTGTGAGGCATGATTTATAATCGAGCACAGTGGCATGCGGTTGATGCCTTTGGAGGTTTAATTTTTTTATTTTTTTTTTTGCTTAAATTCATATGCTCTTTGAGTATAACGTCTTTATCAAATAATTTTTTGGTGCCAAAAAATAAATACATTCAAATTAAATATTTGGAGTGTTTCTTACCTTTCTGTATTTGTATGTGAAGCAGCACTATCTATCCTCCATGAAAATGCACTCTGTACTATGATCACCTTCATTTTGTCTTAAAGTCCAGTTTATAGAAGAATTTGATCTTGCATATACAATTCTCCATATTTGCAGACACATTCATTCATTTCATTACATTTAAATTATTTCATTTAAAGCAGTAAAACAACATTTTTGCATCTGCCAAAAAAATACACAAATGCTGGCATATTGTAGATACATGCATCTGCTTGCTTGATCACCCCCAATTCTACAAGTGTGACAAGTCTGCAAGCTGCGGCTCTTTTATTTCTCTGTTGTGGCTCCAGCTAGTTTATGCTTCTGAGTACTGTATTCACTACACTGTCCCTTGAGGCACCGTCATGAGTCTTTCAAAGTTCTGCATTAGCCATTCAATTCTAGGGGTAGTGTCTTCATTCAGCTTGTTAGTTTCCTTTGTTTCTAATATACAATGGTAACTAGAACGCCATTCAGTGTTATTGGAACTGGTGCTGTGTTACAATACTTTAAAGGCCTACTGAAACCAACTACTACCGACCACGCAATCTGATAGTTTATATATCAATGATGAAATCTTAACATTGCAACACATGCCAATACGGCCGGGTTAGATTAGTGAAGTGCAATTTTAAATTTCCCGCAAAATATTCTGCTGAAAACGTCTCGTGACGTCACAGATTGTAGCGGACATATTGGGACACCATTGTGGCCAGCTATTAAGTCGTCTGTTTTCATCGCAAAATTCCACAGTATTCTGGACATCTGTGTTGGTGAATCTTATGCAATTTGTTTAATGAACAATGAAGACAGCAAAGAAGAAAGCTGTAGGTGGGAAGCGGTGTATTAGCGGCCGGCTGGACTCTAACCAGAAGGACTTTGAGTTGGATAGCAGACGCGCTACCGTGAGTACGCAGCTTTGGCTTCCAAACATTTGATCGCTTGCCCGTATGTGCGTGCCGCTATGTGCATGTCACGTACGTAACTTTGGGGAAATATATGTGCTGTATGAACTTTACGGAGGTGATCGGTACTTTGGGCTGTGGGATTGAGTGTGGTGTGCGGGTGTTTGAGTTGTATTTGTGGGTTATATGGACGGGAGGGGGGAGGTGTTTGTTATGCGGATTAATTTGTGGCATATTAAATATAAGCCTGGTTGTGTTGGGGCTAATAGAGTATACATACTGTATGTCTTGTGTTTATTTACTGTTTTAGTCTTTCCCAGCTGAATATCAGGTCCCACCCGCCTCTCACAGCATCTTCCCTATCTGAATCGCTTCCACTGCCCTCTAATCCTTCACTCTCACTTTCCTCATCCACAAATCTTTCATCCTCGCTCAAATTAATGGGGTAATCGTCGCCTTCTCAGTCCGAATCGCTCTCGCTGCTGGTGGCCATGATTGTAAACAATGTGCAGATGTGAGGAGCTCCACAACCTGTGACGTCACGCTACTTCCGGTACAGGCAAGGCTTTTTTATCAGCGACCAAAAGTTGCGAACTTTATCGTCGATGTTCTCTACTAAATCCTTTCAGCAAAAATATGGCAATATCGCGAAATGATCAAGTATGACACATAGAATGGACCTGCTATCCCCGTTTAAATAAGAACATTTCATTTCAGTAGGCCTTTAATTGTAAACACAGAAGGCATTTTTGCAAAAGTGGGCAGTATATGCCTCTTATAAATAAATGATAAATGGGTTATACTTGTATAGCGCTTTTCTACCTTCAAGGTACTCAAAGCGCTTTGACAGTATTTCCACATTCACCCATTCACACACACACATTCACACACTGATGGCGGGAGCTGCCATGCAAGGCGCTAACCAGCAGCCATCAGGAGCAAGGGTGAAGTGTCTTGCCCAAGGACACAACGGACGTGACTAGGATGGTAGAAGGTGGGGATTGAACCCCAGTAACCAGCAACCCTACGATTGCTGGCACGGCCACTCTACCAACTTCGCCACGCCGTCCTCTTGATTGAATGGCATCAACACAGGACAAGTACTAAAAGCCAACCAATTACAGCCTTCGCCGCGTCGCTGTTACGCAAGGTTAGACTTTTTTAGAGGTACGTCACGATACACAAGAGGATTTGGAGGGGGAAGACAGAGCTTGCCTTAAGGCAGCAGCATAAACACGTTGTAGATAGAATAGACCAATAGTACAGAACCATGGAAATACCTAGTAAAGGAGAAACATGGAAGAAAAAGAGATGTGTGACAACAAAGCTACTTTAACTACTACGGGGGAATAATTAATAACAATTCAATGAAGTGATAATCATGTAACAGCATCATGCAAGCACATTCAATCTCTGTATTAACTATAATCAGTTTATTTTTTAAATTAATTTGCATAACACTGGTGACAACATGACAGATCACAAAACAAAAATTTAACAAAGTTGTGTATTGGC